>NC_063209.1:6491623-6524123 GCF_017589495.1 Alosa alosa
TGAGCAGAACAGGAGTGACAGAGACCAGTATGTGATAATCAACTGGGAAAATATCGACTCACGTAAGCTGCATTTCCTTCTTCACATGAATGTACTGCAGTCTTGAATTCATTTTATGTTTGGACATGTTGACAAGAACATCTTGACAAAACTGATTGAAAAATGATGAATAGCTTTAAAAACCAGCACAATATCTTGGCAGAAATGGTTTACAACTTTCAGAAACAATCCACCAACAACCTGAACACTCTATATGACTACTCTTCTGTGATGCATTATGGGAGGTAAGAAAATGGCACCCAGTTAAAAAGAATTATTTGTCAAGAGCTGTGTTATCTTATGTGTTACTAAATTAAAAAAAATATTGAAAAATATTGCTCCTCAAATGTTTAAAATCACTGACCGTCATGTTCTTCTATAGCACTGCTTTCTCAACCAATGGAAGGGAGACAATCACACCAATTCCAAACCCAAATGTGCAAATTGGACAGAGACAGGGAATGTCCACCACTGACATCCTGAGGATCAAGAAACTGTATGGATGCTGTGAGTATGACCTCCTGTATAATATGGAGTGTTAGTAACTTTGGGATTGCTAAAATGATGGGTTGCTTGCTGCAATAGAATTCAATTCTGACCATTCCTTCTTCTTTCTAACAGAAAAGCTTGTCACAAAAGAATTGTGAACATTATTCCTCTCATGTTGATATCACTGGAAAATAAAATGACTGAAAAGAACTCACTCAGCTGTTGTCCTGCTGCATTCATGTATTATGGCAAAGAAATCTATTTCCATAGTTAGGCCAAGATGGTTATGGTCATTACTGTACACGCTTTTTGTCCAAACCAACCTACTTTATAATAAAAAAATACTTCAACATTTTAAGAGAAATGTACAGTAATCGTAGTAAAACAACCAATTGAAAATAAGAACAATTATACAAACACCAATAAATATACAGCATATCCTTTCAGAATCATTTTAGAAATCATTGTTTCTTTATGGAACTAGGTAACTAAGAAACTCTTGTTGTAACCACTTTTCTGAGTAAACCACATACTTGGAATACCCCCCTTGTCAATCAACTGTATTTGTAAACAATAACAATAACATTAGTTAAACTCCAAAAGAATTGAATATGCAATTTCACTAGATGTGACCACAGAATGCATTTCAAGTCCAGTAAATGACCATATGGAATTCACAAACCATTTAGTCTGAAAAGGAGTCTTAAAACAGAAAGGGTAATCCTGGTAAAGCTGACTGTGTGGTCTAAACACTTATGTGGCCCTGCAGTGACTGCCATCCATGCTTATATAAATGATGATGCATGAGCCATGATGTAATCAGTCTCACATCTGTGAAACCAACTCAAAGTCTGACTCTAATTATGTACAAAATAAAGCATAATCATGGTGAGAGGCACTCTTCCTGTTTTTTCTTTTCTTCGGTAGGCTTTTTTACTGTGTATGGAGCGTAGGCCTACTACCACAAAGCAGCTTCATCACATTCTCCAGCTTTGATCCACAAAAGCAAGCCTGTGGTGACAGTGGCATCCAAAAAAAGCTCCTCTGACTCCCAGATGACATATTCCCACCGTCTATTCGCATGCAGGCCACAGACGTCAATAGTGGCCGGGCCTTTAATGGGTTCCTGTGGTTGGAGTGTCAAGGTATGTGCCAGTTGTCTATCACAAGAAGTTACTGAGGGTCAGCATCCCACCACGATCAACACAGACATCCAAGCCAAACACACAAACCATATCTGCAATCAGAGTTTATGCTTCAAAGTCTGGGTGCTGGCTGTTCCTCTTTGTAATCTAACACATTTCTGTCATTCTCTGGTGGAGACACTTCACACCGTCCTCCACCTGAACCTCTGTGGCGTGTGGTTGCCTCTGACGTCCCTTGCTGCGCCTAAGACACTGAGAAGTCTTGTAAGACTGATATTGGAGACTAGACACCCTGAGGACACAGACGTAATGCCTTCCCCTCCTGTCTACACCTGAACAGGCTGCGTTCTGTACTCAAACCAACTGCTGCCCACAAGCCTCACCAGAATCCACTGTTCCCATTCAAACATATTTGTTTGTACAATGCAGCTAATGTTTGTTTAAACGGGTACTTAAACTGGTAAGCAGTAAATCACTTCAGCTTTCTACAGTTGATGTTAGTGACCTCAAGTGTGTTAAATACTGTTATAAATAATGTGGGCTCAAAACCCTATGATGAATGCATGCATGATGATATGAATGGCTCAAAATAAGAGTGACTCTTAATTTCAACAAGAGATAAATATGTAACACTAGTCTATCTATCTTCCTTTAGTCCTGGCTTGGTGCCCCTTGGCCTGGTTTAGAACAACTTGTTTTCGTAGGGCGAGAGACCGAGATGAAGGCATTTGCTGTGTTTAACTACGCCCTGGCAAACACAGACAGCTTCTCATTCTCCCGAGATTGAACCTTCCGACCGCAGCTCTATCCAGATAAACATTCAATCTATTCCGTACCTTCTCTCTTCAACAAACATATACGAACGCGCGAGCGCGCACACAGGACTGAACGGAGAGAGAGAGAGATGCCAAGAGGCACATAGCATGCATTCATATAGAAACGCGCTTTAAAAATAACCTACATTACTCCCAAATGGATATGGTTATTTAAGACAAGAACTGTTTGAGACATAGAGGCGGTTTCGATGCGAGAGCAGTGACAGAAATGTGCATTTTGTTAGCGGACCTAGACGATAAACCCACGACTATACACGGTCGATATAGGCCCAGCTCAAAGGTTCGACTGTGACATTCTCAACCCACGTCTCCCTCTAACGGAGTCTTTTTTTCTGTCCACTCGCCACAAACCCTGAGCCCCAAGCGTTTAAATCTGGCTTTTTCGTGAGTGGTCGGTGTCTGGAAATCGCTCACATCCTGTTTACGCCGGAGATTTTCAAACCCTGACCGCATCTAGCTGGCAAATCCCTTAGACAAATCCGCACACTCAACCCTTACAAAAGCTCAGTAGCTGGGAGAAGAAGAAAAAATACAGACTCAGCTATCTTCTTCAGAGGAAAAGGCATTTTCATAGATAAGCTTTTAGTTCTTAGGTTCTCAAAATCATCCAATTTTAATGCTCTAATCATAAAACATGACAATTAATGCATAGAAACTATTTACATTGTGAATATAAGAGGTCTAAAAAATATCCATCTATCACCTCTTACCTAATATCATCTAATTATGCCTACTATACAGGTATATCCCACAGGGAGAAACAACCCTTTCTACAGTGGGACTAATGTAATCTGGATACAGAAAAAAGAAAGAAATACGATTAATATTCATTAATTTACACATTGCAGTCTAGACTTGTTATTTAGCTGTGAGAGACGGTATACACATACATGAAGTCCCAAAGCCAAAGTACAATCATGGTTTAAGAAAAAAAAAAAAAAGCATAAATAGACACTCGCCCACACGCACACTCAATACTTAATCTCCCAAAGGTGTTACAGCACAAACAAACATACAACTATAGATATTTACTTTCTATTCATGAATATTTTACACTCCATGACAAAACAACATTGGTACATTTGTGCATTTTTGTGCAGAATCTGTGCATCCTGCCAGACACTGAAGGCATGTGAGTCTCTAGCTTCCTTCTTCACTAATCTCCAGAAACTATCCTCTCTTCTTCACACTCTCTGCCTGTCTGCCTCTTTCTGTCCCCTTTCACATGATCAGCGACACTTGCAGGACTTGACCACCATGTTGGAGAGCTGCTCCACGCGAGGGGTCCGGCCCAGGAAGTAAACGATGGTGAGGGGCTCCAGGTCCTGGGGCACACAGCAAGGGGAGGCTGACGCCTCGGGATTCAGTTTATTATACAGTGGCAGGATCTGCGTAGAGGATAACGAAAATGAGCGAGTCAACAAGAGACCCACCAGCTCACAAAAAAGCATACAGGTAAGTCCTGTAATACTCTGTAATTACAGTAATAAGAAGTGTACCAGTAGTAGACCTCACCATGTTGTAGTGATTGTCAGCACTCCAAAGGTAGGGGCAGTTTCCTGCGCAAAAGTTGGCTTTGTATCCTTTTGGTTCATGTATCCATTTCCAGTTAAGGTCCCGACGAAAATCAATGTACAGGGACCTCAGACAACAGCCCTGGTCCGCATTCCTAGCAGTGAGAAAGGATAGAGATACCATTTAAGTACAAACACAACTCCAAGACAATACAAATACGTACCTTTAGCCTTTGATCACAACTTCAACATATCATTAGCTTGCATCTGGGCTTTTACCACAAAAACAAATCAGGAGCAAAACTTCAGACACACCCAGCAATACACGTTTTGTGAACATTATGCATGATCATACCGAGAGCATGTGGTGGTATCGGGAGCAGCCCGCCTCTTGCGGTTTTTCTTCCCAGGGTTCTCCATTCTGTCCGTTGGGAGAAGGGTGAGGATAAGGTGGGGGGTCTTGGTGCTAAACTCAATCTGACCCTTTGTGGGCCCTTGTCTTCTAAAGTCATCATCAATGCCTGTAAAGGTTAATGGAAAAAAAACAATTCAAACATGGGTCAAAATGCTATGTCCACATAAATTTGATGCAGCGTCTTGTTTAACATTATAGAACACCGACCTTGACATCCTTTTCACTTCTAAACAGGGGAGAATTAATACAAATCTGTAACTACAATTACAGTCATTACCTGCAAACCGTGCCTCCAGCTCCTCACTCTTGTTGGGCACAATATTGTTTGTGGATGGAACGAATGTACAGCAAGGACAATGAACACTGAGTTTCAGGCCAAGGTTCCTTTCTGAGGACAGAGAGAACATACACAGATCAGTGGATTGAGAGCTACATAGATATCTACATAAGATAATAAATATATAGATCAAGAGAATCTTCATGCCATTATTTTCCCTGTATTCACAATAGGACATACAGTAGTATAGAATGAATCCTGGAATTTCCTAAATAGGAATTAGATATTGTCTGGGCTACTTTTTCACTGTAATTTTCTTCCACCATTCCATATGATAACTACAATAACAGTTATGGGCACCTGTTAAATTATATATAGGAGTATGAGGGTTCATATGTAGGTTCGTTATTGGTCAAAGGCCTAACCTCTGTGTGCCAACCATTCCTTGACCGTCTCTGTGACATCAATGGACATCCACGCCCCTTTCTCTTGAGGATGCACTGTCCGAGAGTCAATGTATCTCTGTGTGGGAGCTGTCTCAACATCAGCCTTCAGCAGCTAGGACAGAGAGAACAGTGAAAATGTAAGAGACAAAGGAGGACATATTACCTGGCTCTGCCAACCTAATTCTCCTCAGTAGTGACACACAGTGAAAGCAGTCTGGCTCTGAGGCTTGGGGAAACAGAGGGTGCAATGGGTGGAGTTGTCGCAGAGCTAGAAAAGAGCACTGCCATCTAGTGACTACAATGGATGACTAAAAGTTGCCATAGCCAGAGACACCAACATTATATTAGTATATTGGTATAAATGTACTTCATCAAATTAGAATGACTCTGAAGTTTTGAAGTCATACTGACTTTGACTGTGTCAAACACATGTGTTTCCTGTGCTATTGGAATGACAGAAATGGTGAGACATCACATAATTTCATGACTGGGATAATTATATGCACAACAGGGCCTGTAATTACCTGATATACCTCCACCCTCTGTTCGGTTGCGCGAGCCTGGGGGTTGGGAATTCTGTAGATCCTGAACTCTGCCTTTACCAATGTACTAGAGTTTCGCTCTATGTTAGTGACATCAAAGCCCACCACTCTATAAAATAGACTTGGTGGAGTAGGGTTGATGATGTCTGTGTAAATACAAAAACCAAATGCATACTGATTTACGACACGTTGTGATTATATACGTGCAATCTTCTACCCTATAGCCTAAACAAGGCCTCAGTGGCATATCATTAAAAGTATATTAGCCATACCTGAAGTAGCATGACGTCTACACTACCGTTCGACGGTAGCCTAAGTCATAACAAACTACCAATGGTAGTTAAAAAAAACAAAAAAAAACAATTTAAGGGCAGATCAGATGTCGACATGTATTCCTCTGCACTTACAATGAACTATACAGTGCATTGTGGTCCGCAAAGCAGCACAGAACACGGTTTACTCACTTGAGTCAGGTGGTTGCATATCCACGCGCTGTACCTCTTTGGCGTAATAATCCTCCTCACTGCTTTCGCGGTCGCACGCGTCTGCCTGGAGTGCCCGCTCCTTCAGCAGTTCTCTAGTGCTGTTGTAGAGTAACATTACCTCTGGCGGTACTGCCGTCGGTGTTGGACTTGGCTCTGCTTCAGGCGGTGAACGGATACGGAGTTTGCTCAAAATTTGTCCGCGCACCGCTTCGATGCGTTTTGACTTATGGTCGTCCAAGTCAAATGAATGACAAGTCGAAAGCCCTTCTGTTGACACGGTTAGTTTTAGCATCAGCAATACAAAGTTGAAAAACAACATTGTTGCATAAAGCTGAATGGTAATGATCCGTAACAGTAGTCCAGAATTCGTGTGTGTGTAATTCCCTGTTGAGGTCCGGTATCACTGATGGTTCCTTTAAGAGCCTGTGGATTTTGAAGGACTGAGAATGGCGTAGGTTGAGCTACCGTCTGTAGCTACCTGTAAAATGACCCAGAGAACTTCCAAAACTCCACTGTTATTCTGTCCGATGTGTTGTGGTCTCATAACATTCAGGTGACGACAAACATCCACAAGCAACGTTTCAGACGAACATTTCAGCTGAGCAAAGTTTGAGTCCCAAGAAGAACAATATCTTCATTTTTGTTTTATCGACAATTTTAGCCCATGACAGTGTAATTTCCAGCAGCGGACCCAAACACCTGACGTTTAGGGCATTGAAAAGAATTCTGAGAGCTAGTGTTTTACATCGCCGTTAAATATGGGAGATTTCATTGCTTAGTGAGACAGACTTGCTGAGCAAACTTCGAGCCTATGTGGCCTCCAAGTGATGGTTAGCGTTTTTGCGGTCTGTCTTGGAACTTAGGAAGAGAATGCTATTTTTGCTGAATTTCTTTCGTTTAATGTTAGGCTGCAATAGTGTCTCTTTCCCGTGTCATACTAATCATCCCGATAGGCACTTCACTTTTAACTTGAATAAATAAAAATAAAAAAACATTTCTGGTAAGCTTAAGGCTATGATTTGTCGCTTCAGCAGTTGTTTGGCGCAAATAAATCCAACGACATTTCCAGACACACATTCACCTATTTCGGCTGAAACTCGAAAAAGTATCTCCAACTGAAATCCTTGGCGCAGTTCTCCTTGGAATTCGATGACTCCAACCGAGAGAAAAACATGGAAATGGCTCTCATGTGAATGGTCAGATTAGAAATCTAATTTCAGCTGTATATTCCATACGGACATTGAGTTGCACGTGAGCGTGAAACTCATGGACAACCTTCTCTCTTGGATAGAGAGACCAAATCGATCTCAGTCGAGAGGAAGAGACTCAGACAGAAAATGTGTGTACGGGAGGCAAGAAAGAAAGGGCGAGAGAGAGAGAGAGAGAGAGTATGCGCAAACGTGCGCAAGGGATAATACCCAATAGAGTCTATGAATCAAATTATACAGGACAACACACGAAGAGATTGGGCTCTAAAGTTTCAGTGGAAGTGGAGTTCATTTCAATTGTGGTCAACCAAAAGAACAAGATGCTTTTGTTAATGCGCTGCCTTGCCTCAGTGAAAGTCCCGAGGCTGAACACTGTTGGAGGCGCACCTCTTGGAGCGGTTGATGGCGAAAATTGCACAACACATTCTTGCAATATTCGTGTTCAGAAATGTTTGCCTCCACCCTGCACAGGTGGTTGGTGGTTATTTGTTCACTACTCCACAAGTCTCTCCCTAAAGACATATCAGGAAATTGTTACATTTTTAGTCTATACTTTTGCGCAAACGCGTTTACATGGAGGCATCGAGAGCAAACCTAAGATAATCTAAAGCTTTGAAATGCTCCATCTTCATTTTGTGCACACCCTTTCTTTATCCTACCTCTCCCTGCTCTTCTCTCCGTCTCATTGTTAATTATACGCTAGAAAATACATGATCGTTAATCTTTCAGAGCGCTGATTTATTGCTGTTCCTGCTCTTTTCCCATTATAACGTTATTATAGTTTTGGTCACAGCCCTGTAATTGTGTCTCAAACTGTAAGTAGAAGGAAAAGGTAATACACCGAGTAGAGTAGTGGGGACAGACCTCCAGACGAGGCTCTTTTAGTGTTGGGGTTCACATCCTCGGGTGGTTGGTGCAGTTCATGGGAAGAAATATGTCGTGTTCAAACATGACTAGAGCATTTCAATTTCATTAGCATGACGCCTGCCACAATCCAACTCGACAAAATGCTACGCTGACGTGGATGTGGTCAATTTGGCGACATCTAGTGCCAGAATCAGGGGGCGTGTGGACCGAAGATGCCTCCCAACTCTAGTGGCTAGCTGCGGTATTGCAATATGGAGACCGAAATGCTTCCCCAAAAACATCGTATCCCTCTTTCTTTTGACCCGCTTGAAGATATATTTAGACACACTGCCGTGCCACGTCATCATATGCTTGAAGTCTATGCATTTCGTTTTCAACCAGAGCTGACATACTGCGCCTAACTCAAACTAAGAAGACTTAAATTGCCAAACGAGAGATGTGCCTTTATATTAATAAAACAGATGTGGATCTGGGTCGACTGATACAGTCCATTTTCTGGGAACACTGACGAGATTCTTTTCCATCACATCGCAAATGAGAAAAGCAGAAAATGCAATTATCGAAACTTTATCCCTTGTGTATAAACCAGCCCTGAACTTCTGGCAAAGAGTCAGTAGAACGTAGGATACAATGGGCTTTGATTGCATTTAGCCCATAAGATAGAAAAAGTATCTGTGGATGATGTAAGAGTTATTTTCTTTCCCTGGCACTTTCAAAGACAACATGAAATACATAGTTCTTCCTTAGAAGCTTGCTGTGGCATCCACATCCTTTCATAGTTGTGTAATACACTTTATACAATCTAACATGATTTGTGCATCTGATGGCATGCAATGGCAAGCTGAAACAGAGAAGTATTTTCAGGCACTCATTATTCATGAGGATCCTCAATACACCCACAAGACCAGAGGCATAGCTGTGAAAAGTTGACTAATATTCAAAAAAGGTGATTTATAGGGTGTATAGATACATCCATTGCACTCAACTACATTTTGCCCTGCATCTGAAGAGTTACATTTGTACATCGCCAGATTAACTGGCAATGTCACATTATTGGTGAGAATAGTTATTGTAGGTAAGTCATAGTTGGTTTAAGAAAACTACAAAAGACTGGAGGGCATTCAACCATTTTATTTTTTTAGAACATATGAATTTCAATAAAAACACATAAATAAACCAAAATCACAGAAAGAAAAACAATCCCCTATGGAGTTTGAACGTCAGATGTTTAGGTGGGATGAAGGAGAATTTTCAACATAATTTATATAGCCTATCAGAGGATAACTTCTAAAAAATGTTAGGATTCGTCGTCATTTAACAGCATGTTAGGAACTCCTCTTGAGATGGGAAACTCTCTTCCTGATTCTGGGCACTGGAGACACCCCTCAATTACCTCCACCTAGAGAGAACAACAACATTCCACAGAGAGTTAAATTAGCTACACTCCACACTGCACATTATGTGCTCTACTCTCGAAACCACATGAGAAGTCTCACCTCTAACAAAACTCTGTGAACTTTGCGCAGAAAGTCATCATTATTCTCAAATTCAGGGACAACTGTACCCGGAAGATCCTGAAGGTGGCCCAGCTGCAAAACATATTAATGACAAAATATAACAGTGTTTTGTGTGTTGTGTCGATCTGTGTATTTGCATACATATTCATATCAAAACAGAAGTCAAGTGCATAGGTGTTGTGTCTGTAGATCTGTGACCTATGATCTAGTCAAGTGCATTATCAAGTGCACAGGCCTATGTGCGTGCCTATAACAAGCATTCTAAACATATATTATCATGACAATTTGCGCCGGTTCATGTTTGTTACCAAAATTAACGATAAAGGCCAAGGACTCACCCCATCCGCTGCCTGTATTAAGGCACTCCACTCAAGCTTGGGGATCATCCGACTGACAAACTGTGGGTTAAACTCCACCTCGTTCACCTTAACCTCTGTTGCCTTTGAGGAACATCAAGACGATAATGGGGGTTGAATGAACCTGCTCAGGTAAGGTGGTCTAGTTTCCCCATCCCTGACTTCACCCCGCACATTTACATTTAATAGCAATTAGATTAAAGACGAACAACTATCATGTTGGTAGATTTCATATCCAGGACACAATACAAACAAGCAGAGCGACGTGGGTATTAGCTACAAGCAATGCAAACCTGTAACGTTAGCGTTGTTCAGCATAGGCTACAGATTTTTCTCCGTAGATTTTTGTCGATACGTGTTTGAATTTACCTTGACACTTAACTGCTAATAACAATTTGGTCTGAACCAATTGAAAAAACAAGTGTCGACAACTAACAAGATAACATTAATATTAACTATCTAACACGAAAGACAACAAGACAAGTCTTACTTTGATTAGAAGTGGGTATCCTTTGGTTACTCCCTTCACATGCGATGTTAACATGTTGTGTGTAAGCAGTTTCATGATGGAATTGCAATTATTGGTTTAAATGGCCAAAACACAAATAAAAGGTTAATCATCAAAGGCCTGCGCCAAAACACGAATTTTCGCTTGTATGCAAGGAAAGCACGCGTCTCCGACTTGTTGGTGTGCAACAGTCAAAGTGTTCCGCTCACAACAGCAACGGCATTGATTTCAGGTCCTACGTTTAATGGCAACATTCAAAATTAGGTTTTGCTATGAACTAACCCAATTATCTGTAATCTAATCGATAATATAGATACGGGCATTTTACACTAGCCTCTCAGTGCCTAATATGACTGGCATTTCTTGCAACAATAAGCCCCACTCACCTGCTTGAGTCTGCAAGTTTGAGCTACACTTCCATGATGAGTCTCTGTTTGCTGTTACCGCTTCGACCTACCGATCTACACATATTTCGTAGGCTAGCCTACAAATCCTTTAAGGGTTCCCAAGTGTCTTTTTTTTTACATCATTGGACTTAGCCTACTCAAACTCATTGCAGTCACAAACTTGTTACAAACTCCACCCTTGGAAACTGAATGGTCATTTTCACATGGAAAATACTATGGCCCCCCAGACCATATGGGGGAAAAAAAACCTGTAGGCCTATGGTTCATATAGCTATATATGCTATTGGGCAGAACTACGTTCTGTTTCATACAAGTTCATTGCATGTCTTTTACAAAATATTAGATATCAGTGTGATATGTGGGAAATTAAAATGCAAATTTATAGAAATTAGCAATGAAAGCACTTTGGTAAACAGTGAATGCTTCAACATCAAGTTTGTATTGAGTGCCTTCCAACACGGAGCTGAACAAGTATTTTCTGTTCATAACCTGCCCATGGTTTCCAGCCCGAATCCAGACGATTTTCAAACAATAATTAAACACACCTCAAACTATATGATGCCACACTAAGCAAAGACTTCCTAAGATCATATAACCTGAGGCCATACTTACTAATACCATACTTATGAATATGTCTCTATGTCCTCATCTCAGATGGCTCAGAGTTAGCTCACAATCATATCTTTTGAATCTGATGCCGGATCATCCATGTATTTTGTAAGAACAATCACTTAAATACAGCTGACCGAATCAGAATGAAAATGCTCACATGTACATTAACATTGTCAAACCAAATTTGGTCTGAATTTGTGCAGCAGTATTTGAAATAATAACTGCGTGATAAATGGCGGGATGGAACTCTGCCAATGGAACAATTGCCTTCCTTCATTTTGTCATGGAATGTAATCAGTTGCCAGGGCAATAAAGGGAAGACTACCTGATATAATTAGTGCAACTCTCACCATCTTCTGCAAGAGTGAATGAAAACTAACTGTAAGGCTTGTATCGATGAAGTACAAATGAAACTTTATGTAATAAGATTGTAAAATATTATAATTTTAAACCTCATATAGGCTAAGTATTTTGATTATGCCATTTAAAAAGATATGTTAGGTGAAGTTAATACTGGATAAAACAACCCTATATACTGTAACTGACATGTAAAGACATTGTAATGAATGTAAATACTATATATTTATTAAAACAATATTTTAATTAATTGCAAGATTTTTACAAATGTACAGTGTGTTATACAAACAAAACACGAAAATGGTTCTACACAGAAAATTTTTGTTTTGCATTACAACCAAAAGACTGTAATAGATTAGTAGATTCAAATATTCAGTATGCTGTAAATAAATATACTAATAATAAATGAGTAAAGTAAAGTATTTCTGTAAATATGCTGTTTATTCCAATCTCTACAGTTAATGTTAAAACTACTCATGACCTTTGCAAATTTATAGTGGTGTAACAATCTGTCAAACAAATCACTCTAAATGAAGTGTAATTAATGTTCTGTAACCGTGTGTAACTACAGAGGTTAGCTGTGCTGAAGCTGACAGTTGCGCTAACACCCTCTGAAAAGACTGAATGTGAGATGTGGTGCATGGGATCTGATCAGAGGTTATGGCGGCGGAGGTGGAGTGCTGAGGAACAACCGTACAGCAGGGGTGAAGATCAGAATGGTTCCGAGCACAGAGACGGTGAGGAAAGCCCACAGGAAGATCCGGTCCAACACTTGCGCCACAAATTTCCAGTCCTGCACCACCTAAAACAACACAAAACCCACACTTTTTAATTTTAATTGTGATGTCATTTTTGGCAGACGTGTCACATTTTATGCTATGTTGGACAGGAAGCAGGCCAGCATAATGTTCCTCTTACCTCTCTGATGAAGTGCTCTTTACGGATGTGGCTTGAGATGTAACGGACAGAGTACGTGGCCTTCTCCAGCATAGTGACCAGGGCGTGGTCCTCGTCCTCCCTGCTGCCGTCCTGGCTCCCGAGGGTCCCCCTGTGGCTCTTGGGTTTGAGCTCCGGGGTGATGGGCTCTAGCTCCGGGTAGTGGTAGCGGTCAGTGTGGCCCCTCATGCACAAGAGACGAGGCAGCCTCTGCAAGAAGAGCCCCCGCACCCACGGCGACATGGGGTGGTAGGTGGCCGACGAGCGGTGGTGCACGTTGATGACAAAGACGGTGACGATGATGGAGAGCGTGACGAAGATCATGATGAAGAGCAGGTACTCGCCGATGAGCGGGATGACCTTGGAGGAGGACGGGATGATCTCCTCGATGACCAGCAGGAACACGGTCAGGGACACCAGGACCGAGGTGGAGAGCGAGAGCTTCTCGCCCTCGTCGGACGGCAGGTAGAAGACGAGGACGGTGAGGAAGGACAGGCCCAGGCAGGGGATGATGAGGAAGAGTGTGTAGAAGAGGGGGAGCCTCTTCAGAATGAACGAGTAGGTGATAAACGGGTAGGACAGCACGTCGTCGCGACGGTTGCCCCTCGCACCTGTGGCACTGAGGATCTCCCACTCGCCATTGTCAAAGAAGTCCTTGCGGTCCACCTGGTCATCGGTCAGGACCAGGTCCACCATGCTGCCGTCGTACGTCCATGAGCCAAACTTCATGGTGCAGTTCTGCCGGTCGAAAGGGAAGAAGGTGACGTCCATGGTGCAAGCGGACTTGTAGCTGGCCGGCGGGGTCCAGGTGATGGTGCCGTTGTATTTAACAATGGCCTTGGTCATCAGAGAGCCCTCAAAGCGCCCATCTGCACTGTGCAAGACACAGAACACTAGGATGAGCCGAGTCAGGCCTACAATGTAATTCATTTTGTTTTATTTCCTGAGGCAGTATCTGCGGACTAATTATTCAGAAGCGTGTTACTGAAATAAAAGACTGAACTCAGCGGCTTTGCTTATGCAATTTTGTTTTGCTTTTTACATAATGCTGGATATTTATTTGACCAAGGCGTGATTCAACTATGGTATTAATAATGAATGAACTCACACGTATGCGCACACACACATGCACATACACACAAAAATACACACACACACACACACACACACACACACACAAATACATACATACACACACGCACACACACAGACAGACAGACAGACAGACACACACACACACACACACACACACACACACAAAGGGCTTACTTCTCATACAGCACAATGTCAGGCAACCAGATGCTCTCTGAAGGAACCCTGATTGATGTGATCCCCCCATAATCCTCTGGGTTCCAACGCAGCTTATAGTCTATCCACTCCTGCCAAAACACACACTCGTATGCGTGATGTAAAAAAAAACAAGGTTAAATTCTGTATATGTCTTGAGTTTTGAATTTAGTTGTGACAATGTCCTTACCTGCCACAACCAAACATTAGTGGTCATAAGCTGGTTCTTTTCATCCTGAAAAGAACAGACCAAATTAGATACGTAAGTGAACTGAGCAATACAGTTCCACTCAATCACAATACAAACAGTGAGAACAGAAATGGCAACAGGGGAAGGACAACCTATTCATGATGCATTTGTACTGTAGGTGCATGACATCTATCTATCTATCTATCTATCTATCTATCTATCTATCTACAGTATCTATCTATCTATCTATCTGTCTATCTGTCTGTCTGTCTGTCTGTCTGTCTGTGTCTATCTATACTGTATAACTGTCTGCAATGTGGTAGTCATAAGGCGGGGTCAAGTCATTTTTTGAGTTAACAGATTTCCCCCAGGGGAGCTTCTGACAGATCTTCGCCATAACAAATTCTTGGCTGCCCACCACCTCAAAGGCCATCAAACATAATCAAAGGCAAGTGGAACACAGTATCTAGTGTTAAGGTCCATGCCTGAAGCCAAAGAGTTCCTGACAGAATTTTGACCGGACTTGCCATGATGTGATTTCAAGGTCTAAGAAAGAGTTTTTGTGGTTCAGGGCTTAGATGTTTGCCATTCATGTCTGGGACTGAGATATTTCATCATGACTAGACTTGTACTGTATCTGTGAGTGCATCTTCCAAAGAATGAGACTGAGAAAGACACTCCGTTAATGCCACTCAGCTTTGCAAGGTTAGAGGCTAAAATGACCTTTAGGAAGTGGGCACTTGCCAGTAAACGAAAGGCAGATAAGGTAACTCTGTTTTGCTCCTGGTCCGCTAATTATGCAAAAATGATGATGTAATATGTCAGCTAATTGACTTTGCTTGGCCTGGGGGGAGAGGGTGTCTGTGTCTACTTGGGAGAAGGAAGCGATGAAGCATGTGGAGAGCCGAGCACCAGAGCGTCCTGTGCTGCCAGAGCTGTTGCTATTCTGAGGCAGCACTGTGGTCCTGCGTAAAGCGGACATCCTGTTGGGTTTTTATAGATATTTAGTGGATAATGCTTTGTACTGAACCATAGCACCCACTTTCCACAGAGCCAGATGATGTGTTCCTTGGGTAAGCCACAATGGAAGGGCAACTCATTAATTTTTGTGAACAATGAAAATATCATTTATAAATGTAGTTTTTATGAACATATAATTTAGAATACATTATAACATTATATACATGAAAAATACAATATAAATTCCAAACAGACCAAACAGTTTTTCACAACTGTCAAAATTGCTGCGCTTTCAAAATATGTGTCTTTTCAAAATATGACGGGTGATGTTTGAAATAGAACACAAATGACTAAATTCAGAATCGGACGCCCATGTATTCAAGACTTGGCATAGAAAGAAACAACATTCTTGGCCACACACCCAGTCAACCTTTGACTATGATGTAAAATAGAAGACTTTGCTGCCTTTCATATGGCCTTACATAGATCCACTCTCTCCTCAAAACATAAAAATAATAGTCAATGCTAGAGGGCACATGTGCTAAAACACACCCAGGAGACTCTGAGCAGCTGAAAAAAAGGTTAAATCAGGAGGAACATTTTTGGCATGAACATCTGAGCAAAGCAAAAAAATGCCTGAAAACACAAATGCTTTCCCAGCCAATTTTTTTTTCTCCCTGAGGTCTGGGTGCTTTCAGAAATGGTAGGCCTACAGTACCATGTCACAGGACTATACTTTTAAGTCTAGCAGTGCACTCTGCTTACGAGGAAACAACCACTCAGTAGTTTTATAATTACTACCAAGTTCTCCTGTTTGTTCCTCATAGCAGTTCTCTTCTTTTTTAACATTTATTTTTCATCCAAACTTCATACGTGCAATGCCCAGCCGTTATGAGCTAGTCAACCAAATTGTTTTATGGTTAAAATTTTGATTCATTTGCACAGAAGAAATTGGGCAATTACATACATTTTCCTCCCTGTTTTCTTTAATATGCATATGCAGAGGGAGAGAGAAAGAGAGAAAGAGAAAGGGAGAGAGAAAGAGAGAGTACAGTATAGGGGGGGTTCTGGAGAGAGTTAATAATGAACACACTCCATTAAATGAGCCTGTAACTCTCCCTGAACATCAAAAAACACTCAGTCTGAGATGATGCAAAGGAGAGTGGGGTAAAGTAAAACGTGATAAAATAGGAGGTCTGTGAGAACTGCAGTCCAGTATCACTTTAGCGTAACCTAATGAACTAAATAAAGTGTACAGTAAAAGTGTCATATGACAGGCTACATTTGCCACTCCTCCACGATTTCTCCACTTCTGAATTTTCAGACGATCATCTAGCATTAAGAAGGCTCTCATCTCCGTGGATGAGTCTATTTAGGGTAGATCATAGATATTGCAGTACCAAATGCAGCTCCCATGAGACCTACATCTTTCAGGACCCCGGACAGATAAGCACAGTTGGGATATCACGGTATATATGGTAGTACAATCCCTTTTACTGGAAATAATTAACTAGAATAAAAAAATCCATTGGATTACAGGTTTCCTGTATGCCATAAAAGGCGCATAATATGCAAACAAGGTATTACACAATGTAGAATGTGTCAGTTTGGCTTTGATTGTATGTGAATGTGTGATCTCACCACGTCGACAAGCTGTGAGATTTTGAGGCCAAAGCGGACAGTGATGGTGTGATTGGCGTGCTGCGTGGGGCGGACCCAGCGCTGGTAACCCTGGAACAGGTTCCTCAGCAGCGAGTCCTCCATCTCCGCCAGCGACACAAACTCACCTGGGGCTGGGGACAGAAAGCAGACCTCCACTTATCGCTTATCACAGAGCACCAGCACAGCAGTTCCACTTTCATCACAGTAGCTCACATTTACTCCCTCTCTCTCTTGTTCTCTCTCTATCAGATAGACACAGCCTCTGTCACTAAGCTATGAATCGTGTGTGTCTTGTCTCAGCATAAAAATAAACAGGACCAAAATCTGTCTAGTTTTTACTGTAAATTTATGTCATATGTTTTTTCCTCAAAGCCACAAGCAGATTGTACTCTAATTTTAGAGGTTATATAAGAGGGTGAGAGAGAGAGAAAGAATGGCAGGACGGTGACCAGAAAATTGCAGTTATAGGCCTTTGTCCCTCTCATATTCACCCTCTCGCCCCGAGGCATGGCGAATCTCAGAGAACAGATTCTCTAATCTACTTACAGAGTACCACGGTCAGTATAGTGAGAAATGAGGCAAGCAAATGCACACACACTCAGAGACCCACTTTTCTAAGCCCTCTAGCCCACAGAACGCGTACATGTTGTCTTGAAAGGTTTATTTTCTTTCACACAGCATGCAACCAATGTGTATCATATGCAGTATTTTGTCTTTGGACCTTGAAACAGTGGACATCTGCTCTATGTCACCAGAAGGGCATTCATTGTGGAAGCAGTTGTTATTAGTCATTTGACACCCTCAAATCTTCATCACTGTGTCAGCAGTGGCCACCTCTGGTCATGTCCTCTTGTGACATATTTCCCCATCACTAGGCAGAGAAGAGCTCTGTATCTCATGAGGGTGCAGGGTCAAATGTAGACTCTATAGGTTAGCAACATCAGGGTTGGCATGATTAAGAAATGATACTGTAATGTATGATGGTATGTTGATACAGTAACTGGTTATGTTGTAAGGGGAATATGTTTATGTCCCTTTCAGTTGGCTATACCTAAACACGAGTTTAAAAGACCCCAAATGTTGTGCGAAATTGATGAATATGAAAAATAACTCAAACGGTGTAGGAGATAAAACATTGTGCTGGAGATGTTGTCACACAAGCTCTGATAACCAAGTACATCGAAGATGTTTGTTAGAAGTTAGCCTACCCGGTGATTATTTCAGATATTTACAATCAGAACGCACTGTTGCGCAAGTCGCAAGTCCTCTGAAGAGAATGACTTCTAACCTTGTTCATCCCTAAAGCCTTTTCTAACATGCACATACCTCTTGGTAAGCATCCAACTGTGGTTGTAAAACCCACTGTTTATGCATAGAGAAATAGAACGTTACATACCCGGGATAGTGGCGAGGGTGGCAGAGGAAATCGCCAGAAGTACGGCAACAGTCGACAGCATCTCCGTTCGGTTTAGTCACAATTACATTACGCACCGATCAAGTCAAACCATGTGAAATCAAATGGCTTTTTCTTTATTACAATGAAGTATGTTGCAACGACCCTTCTGTCTTATCTGCCGGAGTAAGATCACAATGCAGAAGTGAATTATTTGTCTTGCGACGTTGATGGAACGTCCCGGTCGGTGAGTCCACTGCCGTTTGTTGAGCTCCGGTTCATTGATTGCACCGCGTGTGCTGATATGGGATGTGGTGAACGTGGACTAAAGAGGGCGCATCAGTGCCAATAACGGAATAAGAGTTTTCCTAAGATAACTTGTCTCATGATATATTTGCCTTTTTGTCATGTTAGTTTATTAATAAAAGTCGTAATATTATTTAGCCAGGGAACTAAAGGTCCAGGTGATCTAAATTATTATTTAAAAAAAAAAAAAAAAGGTATGACAAGAACTCGGCTATAACCAAAACATATTGTTCAACTCTCTCAATGAATGTCCTATGTGGGAATACAATGTATCCGCTAGAGGGGGCAACGGTTCAATGTTCTCAATCTAGGCCTCTGTGGATATCTTGGCCTGTCCAATAGGTCTCGCTCTGCTCGACAAAAGCAATAACATCTTTTGGTCTTATTTGACATGCCCAAGTGCGTTTCTCACGATTTCTCACAATTTCTGCAAGTGCGTTTTGGAGCAATATAAGCGGGCAACAGTGTAGGGATTCCTCATCAGTGGTAGTGAATAACAGAAAGGTTTTAATGTGCATTACTGATTAATCATGCATGAAAACGTATTGTAGGGATCATATCTAATTATTCTGCGCTAACATGACTTGACATGGGCCTTCATTGCATGTGCATGTACACAACCATTACCACCCAAGCTTGCGTGTGTGCATGCATACCCACACTATCATGGCCAAAGCAGATTCAGTTGGTTAATCATGCATGACCATTGCAATATCAAAATTCAATCCTATCAGAAAGATGTTTTTTTGTACGTGTGAATGCGTGTGTCTCTCTCTGTATGTGTGTTGCAGTATTTAAGAATACCGGTACATTTAAAAGACAGTCTGCCAAATTAATGTTCATTTAAAGTTCCTTTTTTATTTCACCATTTTCTCTCTCTCTCTCTCTCTCTTTCTCTCTCTCTGCGTGTGTGTATGTCGGTCTGTCAGAAGAACTTGGTGGCACAACCCTGTTCTACAGAACTACAGAGGTGTCATTGCAAGGTATTTTTGTGTATATCAAGAGAATGTGCGCTCAGTTTACTAAAGTATGTGTTCATTTGACTAAATTGTGCGCTCATTTTACTAAAGTATGTGTTCATTTGACTAAATTGTGTGCTCATTTTACTAAAGCATGTGTTTATTTGACTAAATTGTGCGCTCATTTTACTAAATCACACTGTCATTTTACTAGATTGTGAGCTCAATTTAGTAAATAGTGTGTTCATTTTACTAAACTGTGCTCTCATTTTAATTTTTGTAAAATGAGCACACTATTTATTAAAATGAGGGCTCTATGCAGTAAAATGACTGCACTATGTAGTGAAATGAGTGAACAATATACTAAAATGAGCGCACATATAGTAAAACGAGCTCACTATCTAGTAAAATGGCCGCACAATATATTAAATTGTGCACACAATCTAGTAAAATGAGAGCGCAATTAAGTAACCGAATGCACAATTTTGTAAAATGAGCTCACAATTTAGTAAAACAAGCTCATAATCTCTTAAATTTACAAAAAAATCTTGCAATGACACCTCCTGGGCTCCATACTGGTCAGAGTCAGGCGAGAACATTTTTGCCTGACAGCTTTTTTCCCATTTGTGTCCATTCAAAAGGACACCCACACCTACACACACACACACACACATATATTATACACTGTATATACACACACACACACACACACACACACACATACACACCTGTACAGCCATAATGTGGCAACCTGAGCAATTTCACATGCATGCCTTTGTGTCTTGGCATTCTGGGGATATAGCCAGAACACTGATGATCACAATGAAATTATCCTGATTTTCTGCTCCAGTTGGAGCCACAGCTGCTACACACTCTACACACACACACACATACACACACGCACACACACACGCACACGCACACATATACACATACACAAACACAAACACACACACACACACACACACACACACACACACACACACACACACACACACACACACACACACGCACAACTGGGATAGGGTGAGTGTCACAATGCTCATGCCCCAGTCCGAATGATTCCTAATCACTTGGAAAAGGGAATTCCCCCAGGCTAGGAACCTGCACACTCACAGGAAAGAAAGCTGCAATGTTAGTCAGTCATACGCGCACACACACACACACACACACACACACACTCCTACAACTAAATGACTGGTTGGTTTGTTTGTTTATTATCATCAACACCATAATTACTCCTGGCAATATCTGACACACTAATAGTCCAGCTCTTTGTTTGTGTGTGTGTGTGTATCGTTGTTGTAACGATGAATGAATCCAGAGAGAGGAGCAGAGGGCATGAGGATGAATTCAGCAGCTTGTCAGAGTGCAGCGGTTCTCTCTTGTCAAAGTGCAGCGGTTCTCTCGTGTCAGAGTGCAGCGGTTTGAGGACTCTCTTGCTTGTCCTGTGATGAGCATGCTACATTGATTCACATTAAAGGCCCCAGTTACAAAGTACACCACACGTCCACAGCCAAAACCACCTCCTCTACTTGAAAAGGCGTTGAGGACATTGATCTATGAAGTGCCTCATCTTCAGCACTGTGAGGGCTTGAAGAGAGACTGCTATATTGGCTCCCTAACTTGAGAATGACAGCAGGCTGAAAATATAATTTATGCATTTCTTCTAAATTTGATGTTCTTTGGTCCTTTTGGAGATCGGTTCTTAAACTATTGGCCCTGTCTGGATATCTTTTTTCCCATGAGATAGAGCTACTGTAAGGCCATGAAACAGAGGGTAAGAGAGGACAGCATGACATGCTCCTAAAGGTAAAGGTATGTCTGTCATTACCTGCAGGGAATATGAGGCAAAGGGTCAGGATTGAGAAGTGTAGTGTGGGAGTGAGGGTGAGATATGGTAACTTTTGGAGAATAACCTTCTCACAACATGGATGTTCATTAACTTTTCTAAATTTGTATATATTTACACATACGCATAAATATATTTGTTTATGTTGGTTATCAGTGGCTGCGTGTATGAATATTCCATAAAATACTTTGTTTTCTGGTACACTGTCTGACAGGAAGTAAAAGAAGGCAGTAAGACTGAGGGGAATCCTAGTTGATCTAACCAGGTTACATAACACATGTGAATGGCCTTGTTGTCATATTATTGATGTCTCTCTGTTATGTTCTCTGATTTAAAATCATTTGAACAGGGTTTTGGGTCTGTTCTTACCAATACGCAGTCACCCAGATGACACTCTCAAAAACAGAACTGCGCCCACAAAAACAGACAGGAGGTCAGAAAAAACACACTTCTTTCATTTTTGCGTGACTTCAGTGTCTTCTTCCACTCTCAGCCTCAAATCACAGGAGTAATGGGGTGTGGAGCAGAAAGATGTGTCGTGGGCAATGCCACTGAATATTAATATGAACAGTGTGTGTGTGTGTGTGTATGTTTATGTTTATGTGTGTGTGTGTGTGTGTGTGTGTGTGTGTGTGTGTGTGTGTGTGTGTGTGTGTGTGTGTGTGTGCGCGCGCGCACGCGTGTGTGTGTATGTATGCGTGTGTTTGTGCTTGTCTGTAACAGTGAATATAAGTGTTTGCAAGGAGATTAGGTTGTGTAATATATGTTGCATCTTCTATTTGTGCACGTCTTAATCTAACCGCCACTGACACAAAGGGTGCTAAATAAAACCCATGCAAGCTTCAACGAGAACGCCAGTGACTTCCATTTCTCTGAGACGTGTATAAGGGAATCATCTCACTCATTCCCTACAGCACAGGTCAGAGTACTTTATCTCAGCTCATATAGTAAATACTGTATGCGTGTATGTGTACGTTGAGGATGGTTGAGTACGCCAAGGGTTTATTTGTCTGTCATAAAATAGTCTGTAGTCATGGAGTTCGGAGTATGTGAATGAGTCAGATGAGCAGCCAGTTCCTGAGTTATTCATTCCACAATGACTCTCAGATAGGAAATGTGGAACTTTTTTTTTGTTGTTCTTGCTGATGGTCACCGAATTGATTATGTAGATCCATTTGAACTCCCTGTCACTGTCTGCAAACTTCTCGTTCTCTCTTTGTCATGCACACACACACACACACACACACACACACACACACACACACACACACACACACACACACACACAGAAATGTACTTGGGGGCTCCAGTGGTCAGTGAGGACTCTCCATCTCTGAGGCAGGATTTGTCATACATGGATGATTCCTTCATTTTCCTCCCAGAGGTGCCCCAACCCATGGCCCCCAGGGGTCACCCTGTTTCACCCTGCCCAGTGCTCCCTCTCTCTCCCTCTCTCTCCCTCTCTATCTCTCTCTTTCTCTCTCTCTCTCTCTCTCTCTTTCTCGCTCTCCTACAAAACCCACCCTGCATGCACACACTCACGCTTGCACAAATCCTTACCAGGGTGGTGCTGAAGTGCTCAAGGGACTTTGTGTGGATACTGACTGTATACTGACTGACTCTATACTGACTCTTTAAGCTCCTTTGAATTATAATTTATTGGAAAGAGACAGACAGAGAAATATGAAGAGTGCTGTGTACTGTGTTGTGCTGTGCTGTGTTGTGTTGTGCTGTGCTGTGCTGTGCTGTGCTGTGCTGTGCTGTGCTGTGCTGTGTTGTACTGTGTTGTACTGTGTTGTGTCAGTCAGTATACAGTCAGTATCCACACCGGGCACTCCGAAAAGAAGGGTAGGCCGGACACAGTTTTCTGTGAATATCTCGAGAACCGTAGGGCCTAGGATGACCAACTTTTTTTGTTATGTTTGTCTCAAGGGGGCATGTCAACCCGTCCCATATCCACTCATTTGATGTATAGCGCGACCTTGTTAAAAATGAAAAAGCAAAAACAAGGTGTTGTAATCGCAGGTATCTTTGACTGACAAGTTAAAAACTGCACAACATTTTTAGTGTACTGTAGGATCGTTATAACGCCTTCTGAATGCATGGCAAATTTTGTGGAATTTCATTCATGGGGCGACATATCAGCTACACAAGTGCACACAGGCATGCATGTACGCACTCACACCCACACACGCACGCACACACGCACACACGCACGCACGAATGAACACACACATACACACACATAAGCACACACACACACACGAAGACACACACACACACAGACACAAAACAACACACACACACAAAAAACACACACTATGCACACAATCATTTACATACACAAAAGTAGAAAGAGGGGATGGAGTAGTCCCCAACAGTTAGCTCAATGTTGTTTTCTACTGCACCACAAATGCCTTAGGATCTACACACAGTTGAAAGGGTCTTTATGTCGGTAGTCTAGAGGAATACGCCTGGATTCAGGGGAAAATAGGTCGTGGAGACTGTCTCTGATTTCGAACAAAGCTTCTTTCAATAGCCAATCACGGAGAGGGGGCAGACCTTGTGAGTATGCACACGTAGGCTACTGGGTGTTTCATGAAAATACATCCGACAGCGGAAAACAACCAAAGCGATGGCGTGTAGTTTGCCTTTGTAGCCATCTCTGGCTAGCTGGTCAGCCACAACCGGCCAGGTTTGATAGACGAGGCTTTTGCCAAAACCCGTTGGCAAGCAGGCTAATACATCCTGTCCTTTGCTTAGGCAAATAAGACATAACTTCTGCAGAGGTTTAACACAAATGTTGTTATGAACTTCAATTTCTTCAACATGCTTCAATTATGTTTGTATTGGCAGCCATTTTGCACTGGTTTCAGGAAGAACTTTTCCCCATGAACACAGCGGAAGTGAGATCAGTGGGCATCTCTGAAAGTAGCTGTGTTCCGGTTGCGACGGTTTTGGCCCAGAAGTTAGTTCAGCATGATGCGAGCTTCTGGGTACCCAGATTAATATGTCGGGGTCTTTACCTCCCGCTCCCCCGTGTCTGCTCTCAGTGTTGTGCTCAGCTCTCAGCCTTCATCCCTCAGCCCTCAGCCTCCAGCTCCAGCATTACTCCACTTCCCATAAATCCCATTTCAGAACTCTCCATGCTCTTATGCTTCTTATCAAAGCACACACACACACACAAACACACACACTATGCACACAATCATTTACATACACAAAAGTAGAAAGAGGGGATGGAGTAGTCCCCAACAGTTAGCTCAATGTTGTTTTCTACTGCACCACAAATGCCTTAGGGATCTACACACAGTTGAAAGGGTCTTATGCGGCCGGTAGTCTAGAGGAATACGCCTGGATTCAGGGAAAATAGGTCGTGGAGACTGTCTCTGATTTCGAACAAAGCTTTTCTTTTTCAATAGCCAATCACGGAGAGGGGGCAGACCTTGTGAGTATGCACACGTAGGCTACTGGGTGTTTCATGAAAATACATCCGACAGCGGAAAACAACCAAAGCGATGGCGTGTAGTTTGCCTTTGTAGCCATCTCTGGCTAGCTGGTCAGCCACAACCGGCCAGGTTTGATAGACGAGGCTTTTGCCAAAACCCGTTGGCAAGCAGGCTAATACATCCTGTCCTTTGCTTAGGCAAATAAGACATAACTTCTGCAGAGGTTTAACACAAATGTTGTTATGAACTTCAATTTCTTCAACATGCTTCAATTATGTTTGTATTGGCAGCCATTTTGCACTGGTTTCAGGAAGAACTTTTCCCCATGAACACAGCGGAAGTGAGATCAGTGGGCATCTCTGAAAGTAGCTGTGTTCCGGTTGCGACGGTTTTGGCCCAGAAGTTAGTTCAGCATGATGCGAGCTTCTGGGTACCCAGATTAATATGTCGGGGTCTTTACCTCCCGCTCCCCCGTGTCTGCTCTCAGTGTTGTGCTCAGCTCTCAGCCTTCATCCCTCAGCCCTCAGCCTCCAGCTCCAGCATTACTCCACTTCCCATAAATCCCATTTCAGAACTCTCCATGCTCTTATGCTTCTTATCAAAGCACACACACACACACACACACACACACACACACACACACACACACACACACACTGAGAGAGAGTGTATATATATAAGAAATATGCTTTCCTTTCACAGACACATACCCACTGCACTGCATACCCATTTATTCAACACTGGTGTCCTCCAGTCCATCCTCAAAACAAACAATTTCCTAAGAGCATTACAACGTTCAAAGTTCAACATTCACTCTACATGGACCCTGAAGAAGCAAAGCCAGCAACAGCAAAAGTTCCTCTTGAAGAATACCTGGTGCTGAAACCTAAAATGTCAATGTACATATATGTGTGTGTGTGTGTGGGTCACCCCTGCCAGCCAATATGAATGATTTAGCTTTAAACAGTCTGCAGTTATGTCTGCCTGGCTGCTCTTAGACGTCACCATGCCAGATCAGACTCCATCAGACCAGTTAGAGAGGAGAACCATTCCTTTTGAGAAATTATGTTAATGCAAAACTATAGAGAATGAACATCTTACATGGGTGCATAAACAAGACCAAATTTTGGTGTGGAATTAGAGCATATCACACACACAGAGAAAAAGAGGAAATCACACACACTCAGAAGACAGCAGAGTGCCTCTCACACGCTGTGAGGTCCAAAAGCTGTGATCCAAAGACTGACATCTGTTTCAGACACACACACACACACACACACAAAAGCACCCTTTGTCCGTTAAGTCAAACAGATGACGGGGAAAGCATTTAAATATTCATCTGTGCTGTTCTGTAAATAATGCAGAGCTCTCTCCATTTGCACGTTTCTTCTATCCACCAAACCAGGCAAGTGAAGACATTATAACGGCACACACACACACACACACACAGACACACACACACACACACACACAGACACACTCAATTTCTAATCCACACATGGCTAGGTCAATGCTACTGTATGCTTATATAGTCATAAATGCTATAGGCATTAAGGCTGCAATGACTGTTTATGAATGTAACCATGCGCTCTGTGTTGCCGGGACAACCTGCAGCTCCGCCACCCAAAGTGCCTCAGACAGGAAGCTCCTGCCGACAAGGCACCGCACCGTCTGCTTGACGTGTCATTTGGGCGTGTGCCGGTGATGTGCTGTGGCAGGCCTGTCTGATGGGTCTCTTCATATTCATACAGTCACCCAACACTCACACTTACGTAAGCAGCGGCCAGACTCAAATCCAGACTTTAGCAGGATTAGTGCACTTTCATGCAAATCAAAATCATTTTGGCTAACACACACAGTCTAGACACTAAAACACACGCACACACACACACACACACACACACACACACACACACACACACACACACGTATACAAAGACACTGATACATACTGGCATATATGCCCTTGTCTAGACACAGTTAAATGCAGTCAGATTGGTCCCCTGACCTGGCTTCACCATGACCATCTAAAACCAAAAAAACACACACAGCGTCATTGGTGAAACTTCCTTGCTTAGATTTAATGAACTTATTTTCCCTCACTGGGCATGAGCATGTGTCTGACTGTGTGTGTGCATGTGTGTGTTGAAGAATATCTGGAGGCAGTACTTGTTCTGTGCCATTTGTGTTTTAATGAATTTTGCTGTCCCTGTTACAACCTATTAGACTCATATTTTCGACTTCTGAGAATAGAACAAAGTCTCTCTCTCATTATCTGTCTCTCTCTCTCTATCTATCTATCTCTCTTTCTATCTCTCTCTCTCTCTCTCACACACACACACACACACACACACACACACACACACACACACCCTTAGGCAATTATGATCTCACTTTCTCTTCATTGTGATTCACCACATGAGGTTATTTAACAGAATAAAATTTACAATTAACCTAAAGGGTAACTTCCACTTAACATTCAGATGCTCATTGTGTTGGCAAAGAGATTCTTTTATTTGACATTAGGAGTACAGTATTTACAGATCGCATGCACATCTCACCCAACCTGCTGTTGAACTTTGTGCTACATTTTATTACAGAACTAAGCTTTTCAGCTAAGTTCAGCTTTTCAAGGTCGACCTAAACAAATGTCATTAAGACTCAACCTGGCCAAACTCCTTAACTTTTTCATCTCAAATGCCGCTCCCAACTTAAAGGGCATAATATAACATGTGCATGATTTTGGCATGTTTTCATAATAATGAGAGCTCTTCATAGACATGAAATGCCAAAGCAAGAGGCTGAAATTGACTCCAATGTCAGTCAGGTGGTTCAGTAAAACAAGAAGGGAATTCAAGCGTTCAGTCATTCATTGGAAGCACGGGTGACTCACTGAAAAAAACTTCAGATTACTGTAAATAAAAAATCATAACTGACAGGCTGGAAAACAGATTTGTGGCCCTGTCCTGATATCCTTTCCTAGTTTTCTTTAGTGCTCTGAAGACTATACTGTATACTTGGCACTGTTGAATAGGACGAGGGTTACTGCTGGGACGGAGTAGGATGTGAAAAGAGTGGACTGTGCTTCAGAACCCAATGAGAGGTTGCTTGAACAACCCCAGTGTCCCCAGGACGCAAACTGTCACAAATACCCAGAGAAAGATCCGGTCAATCACCATGGCAACATATTTCCAGTCATCCTCCACCTGAGAGAGTTAGAAAAGTAAAAAGAAGTGATGATAAATATGACGTTTAGTTAACAACAGTGAACAATAATGTATCAACATATACTGTATCTATCTGTGTGTGCATGTATGTGTTTGTGTGTGAGTGAGTGAGTGAGTGAGTGAGTGTGTGTGTGTGTGCGTGTGTGCGTGTGTGTGTGTGTAATGCATGTGCAGGAACAAGTCCTCACCTCTTTGGCCTTGTTCCGGTTCCTCATGTTTTCGGCGATGTACTTGACGCTCTCGATGGCCTGCTTGATCTCCGGCGAGACGACCGAGAAGGCCACCACCGCGTTGACGGCCGGAGGCGCGGTCAGCGCCCGGCCCGCCTTCGCCGCCTCCACCTCGCCCGCCGCCACGGAGCGGCTGCCCCCCTTCCCCTCCACCCCCACTCCTCCGCCCTCCACGCAGTTCATCCCCCCGTCCTGACAGCCTCCGCTTCTCCTTTTCTTTGTCTTCCCCCCCTTCTCCGGCCCCCCCTTCTCCACCTCCAGGCGCTCCTTCTGCGCCACCTTGCGCTCCTGCTGGTCGATGGGCCGACGCATGAGCAAGACGCGGGGCAGCACGCACAGGAAGACGTTCCGCACCCACGCCGGCATGGTGTGCGTGGTGGGCGTGCGGTAGTGCACGTTGAGCACGAAGACGGTGATGACGATGGAGAGCGTGACGAAGATCATGGTGAAGAGCAGGTACTCGCCGATCAGCGGGATGACCAGTGATGTGGAGGGGATGGTCTCTGTGATGACCAGCAGGAACACAGTGAGAGAGAGGAGGACCGAGATGCAAAGAGTCACCTGGAGAAATACAACAGCTCTTGAGCATGACTCATCATATTGGACAGTACTGTACCTTGGTAAGTTGACTTAATATATAGAGAGTTAATATATAACATATATAATACATTATAAAGAGTATAATATATATGTAATATAATAAAACGAGAAACTAAGAAATGCAAAGTAAAATTAATGAATAATATCATGGATTACAACAATAGAATAAGTCAGGGTTCTTGATACACAATCTACTTGACAACAAAGTAGACATTCCAATGAGTGCTAGACTACTAACCAATGACCTACAGTATGTCCTACTGTCCCACTTTGTCAGTGACCTTTGAATATCCGTTACCCTGTAATATCCTGTAAATATCTGTGTGAGGATTATGACTAACTTGGCATTTTAAGAACAACTGGCCAAGTCAATTAATTGTTATTACAACATCTTGCCAAAGGACTGCAGTTGAAAATGAACTGGCTGGCTACCACTGGCACATTTACAGAAATGTTGATTAATGTGTGTTGTCCTTATACAGTACATGACTAAAGAAAATTAAAATGGAGGTGAGGAGAGCGTGACCTTCTCGCCGCAGTCGGAGGGCAGGTAGAAGACGAGCACGGTGAGGAAGGAGATGAGGAGGCAGGGGATGATGAGGTTGATGGTGTAGAAGAGCGGCAGCCGGCGGATGTAGAAGGAGTAGGTGATGTCCGGGTAGATCTCCTCGCAGCAGTTGTACTTGATGTCGTGCTTGTAGCCCGGCGCGTCGATGATCACCCACTCGCCGCTCTCCCAGAAGTCCTTGAGGTTGACCTTGGAGCCGATCAGCACCAGGTCGATCTTGGCCTTGTCGTAGGTCCAGGAGCCAAACTTCATGGAGCAGTTCTGGTAGTCGAAGGGGAAGTAGGTGATGTCCATGGGACATGAGGACTTAAAGATGGCAGGGGGCACCCACGTGATGGTGCCGTCATACTTCAGCAGGGCCTTTGTTTTGTCCGCCACCAGGAAGTCGCCAACAGCACTGGTGAGGCAAACACACACACACACACACACACACATGTCGCACACACACACACACACGCATGTCGCACACAAACACACAAACACACACACACACAGCTTATATTTGATGCCTGTTTGTTTCTCAAAATCAAAGTCAGCCTTTTATGAGTACTGGAACGAAACAGTTTTAAAAAGGACACTGACTGATGGAGTGTTATTTTACTTGTTGTAAAGGACGATATCAGGTCTCCAAATCTTGTTGGATGGGACTCTAATGAATTCAATGCCATCATATTCAGCAGGCAACCAGCGAAGCTTATAGTCATTCCAGATCTGGTGAACACATGCACAAATAACATGACATCCCACACAAACAAGGGAAGAAGTACAGGCAGATTAACATAGGCATCATAAGTATACACATGATCTCTCACACACAGACAAAACAAAGACACACACACACAGACACACACACACACAGAGACACAAAATACAGACACACACACAGATCTTCAGCCTCTTGCCAGTGCTGTACAGCAGGATGCCTGAGTAGAGATGAGGCCGTCACATACAATATGAGCAGGGATGCATTTACTGCACACACACGCTGCACACACATGCTGCACACACATGCTGCACACACACGCACTGCCAGCCTGGGTGGGCACCACTGGCGTGAGCTGCACTTTCTGGGAGGAGATGTAAGGGGAAGGTGGTGGAGGTGTGGGCTAGAAGAGAAGAGAAGCAGCTGCCTCTCATGTTCACACTCCTCAGCTCTTTTCTTTTCCACGCAACCCCCCCCCCCAAATCTCCCTCCTCCACTCTCTCGTGATGTGCATTGCTCCGAGTCGCTCTGCAGCCCTGAGGGAACTGTATGTATTTTCTCTCTCTCTCTCTCTCTCTCTCTCTCTCTCTCTCTCTTTTACCATCTTTCTCTCTTTTTTCTCTCTCTCTCAAACTCACACACACACATCACACCCCCTCGCTCTCTGCCTCTTGTTTTTACTCAGTAAAAGGGTCTTCACAGCTGACCTCCCCTTCCTATATTCCCATACCTCACCCACCTCACTCACCTGTCCATCTACACACACACACACACACACACACACACACACACACACACACACAAAAGAGAGAGAGAGAGAGAGAGAGAGAGAGAGTCCTGAAGAAAGTGAAAATATCTGAAAAGAGGCTTAGCACTTCCAAATCCACACTGATCCATGACTGGCTCCCCGTCCCGCTGTCATTTGGCCAGGTAGGGAATGTGCTGACCACCACAGTGAATGTGAAAACCTCGACTCTCTGACCCCAGAGCACCTCTAACGTCCACTTACGTGTCTCAGCCACAGGTTAGTCTCCATAATTTGGTTCACTTCATCCTGTAGATTCAAGTGACAGATAGTAAGGACACCTATACTGTGCAAAGATGTAAGGTTTTAGCTATTCAGCTCATAACAAATAAAGTAGGTTATAAATAGTTGAATATGCAAATAAAGTAAACCAATAATGAGAATTAAAACGTATTTTTGTCAATCTACATCTGAAAATGGACATTGGGGAATGCAGTCTCTTCTTCAACATTTGTGTTACAGTAGCAGGAACACACACAGTGTGCATAATGTGCTCTCACCACTTTGACTAGCTGGGATATAGAGACTTCAAACTCCACTGTGACGGGGTCGGACACATTTTCAACTGGCCGAATGAACTGGTTATATCTCCTGAAGAGTTTACGGAACAGGCGGTCCTCTCCTTTAGAACCAAAGCATTCTGGAAACAGATCAAAGCCTGATTAGATGTCAGCACATGATCGATGAGGGACGAGAGAGAGGAAAAGTGACGTCATCCATTAGCCCCCCCACTCGGTGAAAGTGGAGCACAATTATGTTTACTTCGTGTTGCGAAAAACACTACAAACAGGAGCAGCATAAATCACACACAATAAATAAGAACAAAAAACATTAAAAAAAATACTAAAAAAAAACGTAAGATTGTGATGATTAAAATAAAAAACTCTAGTGTGCACATATTTGTCCAAAACAGCATACATTTGTTCCTTGAAGCCACGGCCAGACATGAATGCTCTAAGAAAGGCAGTAAATGGAGGTGAAGCAGGAAGCAGAGCTGTGATTATGAATAATAGAACACGCATTGCGTTAATCTCACTTCATGTTATATTTGCCCTGTGTCAAATAAGCAGAGTTGTCTGGGCGTGAGTGTGTGGTGTCTATCTCTGGTCAGGCTGAGGAGAGGACCGGAAAAAGCTTTTAGCAGCTCTGTACTTAACGCCACTCCGTTCGTCCACCTGTCAAGGTGACGCTGATGAACACTCATAGACTGGGCCACTGGGTCTTTAATATATTTCACTTGATCTCTTCCTCTCTCTATCTATTGGCCTTTCTCTGTCACACACACACACACACACACACACGTTTACATAAATGTCCCACCGGTCGCAAGGCTGCCGAGGACAGCAAACAGAA
>NC_063209.1:6534123-6576447 GCF_017589495.1 Alosa alosa
TGCACACTCGATCAGAGAAAGAAAAGTACAACTCAAGACTACTCATACACTTTCACACTTTCATCTCACAACTCAAAGGATGGATTGACAAGTGAGGGTGGCAGATATGTCTGAATTTTGCTGACTTGTGCTGAGCGTGATCAGAGGGCTCAGAGGGACCCGTGACCCCCGACCCCTGACCCCTGTCCTCCCCCGGTGTTGCCGTGACCGCAGAGCCCCAATGACAGGCAGGGTTGTGGGCAGATGGCTGGCTGGATTGCTATTTAAACTCCAGTAATGCATTTCCATGGTCTCGTGTGCCACCTCTGGCTCCCAATTAAACTCTCTGTGGCTCAGACCTTCACCCTTAATTAAACGAGTTGCACACACTTACACTCATTGCTTGCACTATATTGCAGCTACATGCACACATACACAAACACAGACATGTACATACACATGTACATACACACATACACACACACACACACACACACACACACACACACACACACACACGCACACACACATGCACACATGCAGACACACACACACGTTTCTAACCCTTGCGGACATGCCGCAGTGATGTGTTATTTGCATACGCAGGGATGTTTTGTACACATCTAACACTACTAACCACTAGTTGGCAGCCAAACTAGTAAGACCTTCCTCCTCCAACCATGAAATCAATCATCATACACATTATATATATAAAGACTATTAGACTATCGTTTCATCCTACAGAAACAAAATGCAAGTACTCCACTTCTCTCTCCAAAATAATGCATCAGACTACAAAACTATGTTTCAACACCTTGTTATCCAAAAACAAATAAAAACAATAAACAGAAACATAATCTTATGTTTTGTAAAAGTCTCTTTATTTGTTTTTAGTGGACTTGCACCATAGTTGAGACATGGGAGACGTGTGCAGCCGCATGCGCTGCTCTGTGGCCCTCCTCCTGCTGGGGGGCTGCCTGGGATCAGGCGCTGTGAGTCATTAAGCAGCTCATCCTCTCATGCAGGCCCAGCCCAGCCTAGTGTCCAGGCTTCTGGTGGGGAGCGCAGAGGCAGATATCGACGCAGCATGAAACATGGACGGACAGGACCGCTGAAATGTGCAGCATAAATATTGATCAGAGTGCTGGAATGAGCAGTATAAATTGTGCAGGGTGTGTGTGTGTCTTGTGCTTCTGCAAAACTCTGCATTAAGACGGCACACACACATACACACACACACACACACATTTATTCAATATAGATATTTACCTAATGGCTTACATGATGGCACATATAGAACATAGATCATCAGCGTATGCATACTGCAAATAATTCAGCCATGCAGCACTGAGCCTCATTTCAGACTGACCCTCTCGGAGTTGTGACAAGGAACAGATCTATAAGCCATATTGCCTCTAAATAACTGGACCCCGGGCATGAATCTGATGTTTCAGAGGATGAGGCAATGGTGATTCAATGAGCAATTAAATATACAGGCAGTATTTTAGGGGAGCAGTACTACAGGGTCGATATATAATCTTTCAGCCTCTTTCCACACATACACACACACACACACACACACACACACACACACACATCATTATGAGTATTGATGGGGATGACAAGGCTTTATTTATAAACCAGTATTATGAATCATAAAGACTCTATAATATGCTAAAATACCTTTAAAGTTATCCCTTTAAAGATCATAATCCTATTCCTCACCACACAAACTGTAGCTGTAAGGAATACATATGAACCATTTGATTACACAAAAAGCAGTGATGATCACCTTGCAGCTCAGAGGACCAGGACTTCATTTAACCTTTTCTGGAACACTGTCAGGTTACCGAAAGACCATAAAGGACCCTCATACCAAAAAGCACTCAAATCATATTGGTGACATGAAAGCTAACATCATGTTAAATATCATATGGACAAACCATCTTTCCAAGACTTATACAGGCATATGAACACCGTGGAACCCTTTACCTCTCAAGTGAGGACAGGAGCTAAATACTAAAAGATAGAGTCATGAGGCTCTGACATCTGACTGGCACTCTCTCTGTCCGTCCGTCTGTTCGTCTGTTTGTGTTTCGTGTTTTGTCTCTCTTTTCTCTCTCTTTCTCTCTTTCTCTATCTCTGTGTGTGTGTGTGTGTGTGTGTGTGTGTGTGTAAGTAAGTAATCCATGAGGGGAATGGGATGATAATAGCCTCTCTGAGCCTTGTGCTTTCTAATGAAGTCACTAACATTTGGATGTTGTATTAGCATTAAGCACATTGTGATAACACACTGATTCTCACAGGGATGACACACACACACACACACACACACACACACACACACACACACACACACACACACACACACACACACACACACACAGAGAGAGCAAGAGAGTGAGAGTGGGAGACAGAGAGAGCAGGAGAGAGAGAGGGAGCGAGAGAGAGAGAAAGAGAGCAAGAGAGAGCCTACAGCCGAATGGGGCAGATCTGCTCAGCCTGGTGTGCTGTGGGGCGTGTTGAATAAGCAGGCCTTGGCGGAGTGTCTGGCCGCTTCACTGCCGACTCAGACTCATCTCATGTCATGAGCCTTCAGCTCGGAGCCCCAGCTCGACCACACGGACTCCTGCAGGCCGCCTCGCCCATCGCAGCCTGACCTTTCGGTCAGGAGGCTTAGCAACCAGGCAGCAGTGCTCGATAGCCAATCACGTCTTTCACTGAGTCAAAGGAATGATGAGCTCCCAGCACAACCTTCTCTTTCTCTCTTCCCTCCATCTCTCTCTCTCTCTCTCTCTCACACACACACACACACACTGCACACTGAGAGGGAGGCAGAGGGAGCTATGCTCTCTCTCCTGCAGGATTATTTTGACTAGCCATCAGCCCACATTATGCTCAAATCTTTCTAAGTGCACAAAGCTTGGTGTTGGCCATGTGTTTCTTGAATGTTGTGCACAGCAGGGCTCTCCACTCCACTCCAGCCAGCTAACAGAGGATGCAAGACACAGCGAGACTTCACTTCACCTGACCAAGTCCATACCGCTGACAGTTGTCCTATTTCAACACAGCCCATAGTCAGATTGCAGAGAGTCCTGGCTGGCTCCATACATTAGTCAGTCATTGGTTTTAATCCATCCTTTATTTTGCCACATTTTTGGTGTATTGGTAAATTCTTCCTTGTGAATATTCCCTGATCCAAATGCAAACCATACTTATTATTCTGTAAGGTCTGGCAGAAAAACATCAATCAAGAGGAGCTAGACATAAACAGTGTGTAAATGACTGAATGACAAAATAAATTGTGAGGGGACTGATAAACGGATAAAAGGGAATAAAATAGGAAGTGGTCCAGCAGAAAAGAAACAGGTCTAGACTAGATCGGAAACTAGTCTGTATTTCAGTTAAAGAGTAGGTGTCAGTTGGTATGCACCGAACTTATTAAATTGTCCTATATCATTTCTGGTCCTCTGACAGTGATTAAGAGAACAAATAGTGCAATGGGAACAACATGGCATGATTTAATGATGAAGGCAAATATTGTACCTACACTCATTTGTCTATGTATCTGTGTGTGCATATAGAATATCTGATTGTATGTAGATAAATGTTGTATGGGGTTTAGAATGTAATAAAGCCCCATAGTGTGTGTGTGTGTGTGTGTGCGTGCGTGTGTGTGACCATGTATGTATGTGTGTGTGTGTGTGTGTGTGTGTGTGTGTGTGCGTGCATGTACAGTATGTGTGTGTGTGTGTGTGTGCGTGCGTGCATGTATGTGTGTGTGTATGTGTGTGTATGTGCGTGCATGTATGCGTGTGTGTGTGTGTGTGTGTGTGTGTGTGTGTGTATGTATGTGTGTGTGTGTGTGTGTGTGTGTGTGTGTGGTGTGTTTGAGATAAGACGTACTGTTGCCCCTGCTGTGTGCTGATGCTGGGCTGGTCCCTGGTCTGCTGTGGTGTTGAGTGCTTGACCACTTAACCGAGGAGAACGTTATCTGGCTCGGACTGCAGTGACCTCGTTGACCTCACAGCCCCACTCTCTCACCACAGCCTGCCCATCAGGCTATTCTGGGGAAATGGGATCCTGGGATTTGAAGGAGCTGGAGTTTTACAGATAATATCTCTGGCTCAGTCTCTGCTTTGCTTCAGTCCAGCAACCTGCAATTGAGCAATCGATTAGCCCAGCAGATTTTCCACCTGGCCAATCAGTGTGCCGTGGCGTGGAGCTCATTTGAAGACAAAGAGGACACACAGCTAGAGCTGTGGTTGAGGAAGTCAGCCAAGGTGCTCCAGCTAATGTTTTATCTGAGGTTTTAGTGCAAACCTAAGCAAAGACACAACCAGGCTGTCCTACACATCCAACTAAAGGACATAATGAGTCAAGACATACTGGCCTATTGATTTCACAACTTAAACAATTAAAGCAAACTTTTCTGCTTACATTGGCATTTTCATGAATTTACATTTGTGATTTTCCTCCATATCTACTCCTCAGGTGTGTTGCATCCAGGTGAACATTTTATTTTGTCTGTATAATGTATATTATGGTGTGTCTGCACCCTGTTCTTTTTTACTGAATGCAACTTCCCAAGGTGGCATAACAAAGTGACCATAATAGAATGAGTTTGTACAGTATATTTGGCTAATCCTGTCTAGACTCCTATCAATCCCCATACACCTGCTCAATGGCTAGAGGCTCTATGTCCCAACACTCTGCTTATTAAAAGACAAGCATGCAATCACCACAATCACTTTCTCAGACAAATTCCCCTGTCTGTGCATTGTTGCACTTAATGAAACCCAATAGTGCTTTTTTATGGAGCCTAGGAGGTGTCATTGCAAGATATTTTTGGTATATATCCAGAAAACGTGCGCTCATTTTACTAAATTATGTGCACAATTTACTAAATTATGCGCACGTTTTACTAAATTGAGAGCACTATTTAGTAAATCGTGCGTACAATTTACTAAATCGTGTGCACGTTTTACTAAATCGTGTGCACGTTTTACTAAATCGTGCGCACGATTTACTAAATTGAGAGCACAATTTAGTAATTTGAGAGCACAATTTAGTAAAATGAGTGCACAATTTAGTAAAACGTGTGCACGATTTAGTAAAATGAGCGCACATTCACTCGAATGTATCACAAAAATATCTTGCAATGACACCTCCTGGGCTATCTAAAAACACAATTTAGTAATTTGAGAGCACAATTTAGTAAAATGAGTGCACAATTTAGTAAAACGTGTGCACGATTTAGTAAAATGAGCGCACATTCACTCGAATGTATCACAAAAATATCTTGCAATGACACCTCCTGGGCTCCGTACTTTTTAAAGCACTATCCCAAAATTATTCTTCGAAAGAAGGTGTTTGAGTTAGATGTAACAAAGAAAGAAATGAAAGCCAAGTGTGTAGGCTTTCAGATTTACTGTCTCAAAACCAATCAAAATATAAAAGTACACATACAATCTAAAAAGTAAACATTTGTGTTATATAATTTCTTCATGGACATAATGGCTAAACCTGTAAAGTATGTTTGCTTTGCTTTGTAGTGTTGCTTCATTCCCATCCCATGTCCCACTCACTCTTTCTCTCTCATCCCATTACTTCTTTTCCTGAATGTTTATTTCTGTCCAGAATCCCATTGCATTTTCTACATGAAATTGTTTGCCTCTCAGCTTGTGTGCTTCTTTGGGGCAAAGCAAACTGAACAATAAAATTCAAAGAAAATGTCAAAACAGTGCAGAAATGACTTCTCTTTTTATGATATAAACCAAACAGCCAGTTGAAAGTCTTTCTTTGCACACACGATTTATCTCCATCTGAGTTAAATGGTCAGACATTACAGCCGTGACAGGACCAGGCTTCGCTACAGTTCTATGCTGGGAGTCCTTCATTAATGCCGTACATATGGCAACATCAAGGGTCCTGCTGACTGCCCTATGCCTACACATATATCTATAACCGAGTTATAAGCATGGAATAAGGAATGAAATCAGAAAGGCCTGGTATAAGACTTCAAGCTGGTGCTTACAAAGCTGGTATACATGATTATCCATGCTTACAACTTTATGACAGAGCATTTGAAGCTTGCATGAAGGACGTAATGTGTGCCCTCGAAACAGCCACTTGCAGTATAGTGTTACGGAGGAGAATATTAAAGCAACCGTGAGTTCGGATTATTGTAACAGAGGGATAAAGAAACAAGATGACAAGAAAGCGGAAGAATCAAAAGCTGCAATGTAGTCCTGAGTTTTAATTTGTCGGTCAAACTGTTCGAGGTCTACTCCGTGGATGTGTCTGTGTAGATTTGGCAGGGACAGTGCTGGGCTGTGTTTGGTTAAGTTAGGCCAGCGTTAGAAGAGTTCAGCAAGTCATAGTGCAAGGAGGGTCACAGTGCAACATGTTGTAGTGGCTGTATGTGTGTGTGTGTGTGTGTGTATCTGTATGCACTGTACATGAGGGAGTGTGTGCAGGCATGTGTCTACGCACGTCAAGTGTGTGAGAGAGTGTGTGAGTGGTGGACAAGGGCTAGTGCAGGGCTTGGGGGTATCTTCTCTTTCCTCTCTCTCTCTTCTCTCTCTCTTTCTCTCTTCTGTTCTCCAGGTTATAACAGCAGCTGGGTAGTAAACATGTGGTAGTAGGTTGTGGGGTGGAAAGGGAAGGGCGTGATCAGGAGGTCTGAGAGCTCTTCAGCTCCTTGTCCATTATGAGGGGGTCGTGAAGAGAGGGCTATTTTGTCCCCGCTCACTCGCCGTCGTCCACCGTGGGCGTGTTCAGGCTCTGAAACAGCGGCTGCATGAACAGTCCTATCGTGCCGGTCACACAGACCAACACGAACACCCACAGGAACAGCCTGTCGATCACCATGGCCACATACTTCCAGTCCTCGATGATCTAATGGAGAGCATTCGGGCAGAGAAAGGAAACAGGGGGTTGGGAAAAGGATTCGTTAATAACACCCATTTCATTGGACTGGCAGATCTTGACCAGACTGATTCTTATTTAAGCGAGAATCCAAAGAGTGACTGAACAATGAGAGATATCACAAACCAGTGTAGCAGAGCTCTCTGGTATCAGTATAAAAGATGCTATGTCTTTTGTAGTGAAGGGGAACATTAAATATTCATGCAGTCACCATGGCTGGCTGTTACATTTCCAGGCAGACCAGCAGGTAGCAGTAATGTACAACAAGACAGTCCCTCAAGGAACCTTAGTAAAGTGAATGCAATACACGCATACCACAAACACAACCAGGGGCGGCACTAGCAGTTGAAAACATTCAGGGCTTCCCGCCGAGTGCAGGGTAGGCTGATAACAAACCTGAACTTGTAGACTTGACGAGAACAGCATAACTCCACCGCCTCCTTGCCTTTATGATTTCCTTATAACTTCTTATACCAAATAGGAAATGCAAACAATAATATGCCCAACCCTGGAACTGACTCTCACTCTCTCGCGCGTGTGAATTCCATTTTGTATTGTATGTATGTTCAAGTCAGATCTGCTGCATGAAGAGTGAGAGACCCGTGTCCTGTCCTGCTTGTATGTTTGATAAATAGGTCCATCTCATCTCAAAGTTTCAATGCACGATCGGAATAATGGTTTCATATTTGTTAGTCAACTTTGACAAATACATTCGGGGCTACACTCAAAACATTCAGGGCTGATGCCCTGACAAAATCGTCTGGCGACGCCCTGAACACAACTACACAGTTGTACACAGTGTGAAAACTCCTAATGCTTAACTTAAGCATTTCTTTTAAAGAAATCTTGGTAACTACACACAATTCATCATTTGTTAAGCATTTATAATAGTTTACAATAGTTTACAAATCCTTAATAAATTATGAATTGTGTGTAGTTACTATAAAGTGTTACAGAAATCTTTGCTAAGTCATTGGGAGAGCACACCTACCCCTTCGTCGTCATCCTCCGTCTTCATCTTCTCGGCGATGTAGCGCACGCCGTCCACGGCCTCCTGCACGTCCACGTTGCAGCGGAGGGTCATGCGGCGGCGGAACTCCGTCCCGCTGGCGCCACTCTCCGGCAGGTCGCCCGAGTGCCAGCCGTAGCGCTTCGCCGAGTCCTCGTTCACGAAGAACGTGGAGGGCGAGTCGCCGGACCCTCCTCCTCCTCCTCCTCCTCCGGCGGAGCCTCCCTGACCGGCGGCCTCTCCCGTTTTGGGGTCGGAAAAGGAGCACTTGCGGTGCCTGTGGCGGAAGCGCTCGCGCACGTTGGAGCTGCCGCCGGGCCGCCGCATGAAGAGGAAGGCCGGCAGGCGCACGAGGAAGAGGCGCTTGACCCATGGCGGCATGGTGTGCGTGCTGGGCGAGCGGTGGTGCACGTTGAGCACGCACACGCTGGTCACGATGGAGAAGGTCACCAGCACCATGGTGAACATCAGGTACTTGCCGATGAGCGGCACGGCCAGCGAAGTGGGCGGCACGATCTTGGAGATCAGCAGGAGGAACACGGTGAGGGCCAGCAGCACGGAGATGCACAGGGTGATCTTCTCACCGCAGTCGGACGGCAGGTAGAACACCAGGATGGCCAGGGAGGTGATGAGGACGCAGGGGATGATGAGGTTGATGGTGTAGAAGAGCGGCTTGCGCTTGATGATGAAGTCGTAGGTGATGTCCAGGTAGGTGTCGTCATTCGGGTCCTCATTCTTGCGGCCGGGCAGTGAGACGATGTCCCATTCGCCACTCGGCTTGAAGTCGTCGCGGCTGGCAAAGTCGGACATGAGCACCAGGTCGATCTCTGTGTGGTCGTAGGTCCAGGAGCGGAACTTGAGCGTGCAGTTCTGCTGGTCGAAGGGGAAGTCGCGCACCTCGATCTTGCAGGCGCTTTTGTAGATGGCTGGAGGTAGCCAGGCCACCTCACCATTGTAAGTCACCACCGCATTAGAGTAGAAGGACACCTCGTATGTCCCATCAGCACTGATAGAGGAACACACACACACACACACACACACACACACACACACACACACATTTCAGCAAATTAAACACATGTACACAGACATAAGCAAACACATAAACAAACCTATTGTAAAACAAACTTGAAAAATCACATAATGACAAACCACATGGACATGTAAGGACAATCTTTTGGTCCCTATAAATACGTCCTGGTGAACTGAAAGGTTGCAATGATTTTAGCCCACAGACAACCTCTGTCTTCATCTGTGTACCTAACTGTCCTTCATGTTTGTGGCGGTCAATTTTACGAAGGTATTCATTAGGGTAAAAGGTGAGAGTGGATCAATTAGACCAACTGATCAATTAGAGTGACACTACAGTAAGCACTGTGAGGCCAAGACCAACTCTGAATAAGTAAGAGTCTTGCAGTTTGGACGATGAAGACACTGTCATAGGCACAAGAATATTACAATTTATCAATGTTTTAATTTATTTTTGACAAAAAACTATCGCGCGCACACACACACACACACACACACGCACACGCACACGCACACACACACACACACACACACACACATAGTCAAAAACCATTTAACACTGTGGTCTACACACACACGAATGTCTTTCACCCCAGCAGTCTCAATTAGTTTCTGGTGTCAGGGTCACAGTACTGATGTTCAGGTATGGATTAGCCCTGACCCAGATTACGCTGCAGCTGTTAATCCTAATCCCCATCTCCCTCGCTGGGACTGCTCTTAAAAACACTCTCCTTGAGCAAGGTTAGAGCAAGGCCCCCCCATAGTGTTGGACACATCAGATTAACATTTTAGATTAACATTGTGCTTGTAAAGTGAAACGCTTATTTAAAATGCATCTTTAAATTCACATAGACTTTGGCAGACTAAATGTCATATGTATGTGTTCAAGAGCATAGACATTAGGCATGGTGCTATGTAGAATTAATTGTCTTAGATGTCTGACCAAATGTTTTAGTATTGTTTGTGTTTTTAAATTATAGTCTCTGTGCCATTATTCCTTGTTCTTGTACCTACTATACAACATCAGACCAAGAATCTAAAACTGAACAATATTATCTTCTTGTGCAATTCTGCCAATAACTCAATCTCTTCATCTATTCTTCTAATGACCATATATATTTCTCTCTCTCTCCCCCCCTCTCTCTCTCTCTTTCACACACACACACTCACACACACACACACACACACACACACATACACACACACACACCTCAGCAGACACTACTGAGATAACATCTTACATTACTGAGAAAACATGAATGGATGACACAAATTAGACTGAAATAACTGAAGTTCCACTTCACACTACAGTGAAAACTAAAATTAGATTGCAGGGCGTGTGACTGTCCTCATTTCTCTTATTTGTTGTGATAAAGTCTAGATTGTGTGTGGTGAGTGAACATTGAGAGAAAGTGGAATAGAACATTATGTCCAATATTCCAATATGTGGTTTAATGTTCTGCATTTCTCATTAGAAGGTCACTTTGATACTAAAAGTATGATTCTATGTAATGACTGTATGATATTTGTACTGTCCCTGTGTATATCTCTGTGTGACTGTGTTTAGAGATAAGCAGGAATATTATGACTTTGCAGTGTTTCACTGTTCTGCATGGCTGCGTCAGTAGCTATCTGCTCCGGATTGCCAGGCTGCCACTAATCATGGTCTGATTCAGTGTAGTCCATGTGAGATGGGATGACCAATGCCATCTCCCGTCAGCCTGGAAGGATACTTAAACTCTAACTATTTCCTTGTCTAGTTAGAGCAGCTGATGGATCTTTAGGTGAAGTCATGCTGTCTCTCCCTTGATGCACATCATTGTAAATAAACTCTGTTCCTGATTTTTCATACTATTGGTCTGACTGGGTCTCTATTAAATCTATGGTATCAAAATTACCATCAACATAAACATGAAAAGCCCTTCTCACTTGTTGTACAGGACGATATCCGGTAACCAGATGTGTTGAGACGGAAGGCGAACTTTTCTGATGCCCTCATACTCATCAGGATCCCATATTAACCTGTAATCATTCCAGATCTGAAGGAATCACTCACACAGACACACACATACATTCACACACACACACACACACACACACACACACACACAAAGGAGAGATAGAGATGAATATACAAAAAAATTAAATAACAACTGCTGTACATTCCTGTGTAAACACACACACACACATACACACAAAAAAAGAAACTCACACATTCATACACAGATGTGTGTGAGGCAGATGCACCTGTGATTTGCTGAGTTAAGTTTGTTTATGCTGAGCGCTCTGAGAGGCCATGCATACGAGCGGATGCAGCACCGTGCCCTCACACGCACGCATGCACACAGATACACAAATAGTCCTCCCCCACATGCACACACACACATACACATACACACACAGACAGAGACAAACACATACACACATAGACACATTAACTAATAAGTAATAAAGGCTTAATAAATGATGAATTGTGTGTAGTTATTATAAAGTGTTACCTAATTGGGCACTAAAAACACAGAAAGGGTGTTCAGATGGACACATATGTACTAAAAACACAGACAGGGCGTTCAGATGGACACATATGTACTAAAAACACAGAAAGGGTGTTCAGATGGACACATATGTACTAAAAACACAGACAGGGCGTTCAGATGGACACATATGTACTAAAAACACAGAAAGGGCGTTCAGATGGACACATATGTACTAAAAACACAGAAAGGGTGTTCAGATGGACACATATGTACTAAAAACACAGAAAGGGTGTTCAGATGGACACATACTTCAGTCCATGAACATACTTTTCTTTGATTGCCTTTTTCTTTTCTCTTTTTTTCTGTATTTATACTGTATTCTTACTTTGTACTGTAATTAAGTGGAGGGTTAGGTGAGGTGAGCAATAGCTGTGTCTGTTTGAGGGCATGCTCATATTTATTTTAAATCGCTGCTGTCTTTTTAAAATTGCTACTGTATTTTTTATCAACTTTTGCATTTTAGGGTGCCTGTTCAGATCTGGCTAGGGACAACAGATGAAAACTAGCACTTGTAGCTAACTCTGACTTGTTTACAGCAAGTAACTTGTCTGTTAATTAATGAACATTGTCCCTATCAAATAAATAAACAAAAATAAAAATAAAATACTGTATGCCGTACCTGTGTGAGCCAGCAGTTGGTGGTCATTATCTGCTCTCTCTCATTCTGGGAAGAAATAAAAACAATTAGTTGTGCTCATCTGGTGCCTGCTACACAATGCAATGAATGGATTTCAACAATAAGTTGACATAATAAGGAGAACATATATCTCTTTGTGAAACAATTGACGTGAATACTACTGGTAATGTGCTAGAATAATCATGCAATAACAACAACAATCATCAACACTCAATAGCCCTTTCAAACGCTGTGCTACTTATGTGTCTGATCCTACAGGGGGGCAACAGTGGCAAACAGGGCTCCTAATGAAACAACATGAAAGACCTCATTAAAACCAAGTTTAACCACACGGCATAATACAGCTAGTATGAATACATACAAAGAAAATGTGAGGCTGAAAAATACAAAAACCTTCACTTTGGCACGGCAATCTCTGCACTTTCATTTCCTATCTGATATACAAATTCATACACATGTATAAGTACTGTGCACACAGATGTATATTGTTGTATTGTAAGTCTCAATGCACGCATGTGTGTGTGTGTGTGTGTGTGTGTGTGTGTGTGTGTGTGTGTGTGTGTGTGTGTGTGTGTGTGTGTGTGTGGTTCACTCACCACACTGATGAGCTGGGCCAGGGACACCTGTATGCTGATGGTGACGACCTGGCTTGTGTTGACGGCTGGCCTGATCAGCTTGTTGTACCTCTCAGGTGACAGCAGCTGACCCACCAGCCTCTCCTCGATCTCGGCACTCAGCACCACTGTACACATACACACACACACACACACACACACACACACACACACACACACACACACACACACAGACACACACATAAACAAACACTGGTCATCATTTCAATATCACACCATTCAATATCACGCCAGCATCAATATCAATATAACATGAACTTTAATCATTACTCAAACTGAACCTTAAGATCAAAAACACAGACTAATTATTTGGCAAAACGTTTTTAATTCAAAACAAAACTAGCACGCAAGCCCAAAAACAAACAAACAAACAAATGAAAACATCTACAGCTGTTTACTCCATCTGACATGATTAACATGATTAGCGTAAACACGCCGTTTGAATCGCTCCCCCATGGCGCCATGGTATCACCTCCAGCGCTCTCTGACCAGCTTGCACGCTTCTCCCGCCCCCTCGATAATGCACTCGTCTCATCTAATCACTCCGTGCTCCATCCCCTGACCTCTTCACTTGGCCTTCAGAACCCAGGGCTTGCTTTAAGGGGCTCAGGGCCTCAGAATGTTTGTAAACATACACTGCACCATTGTTTGCCACAGAGCAAAAGGCCAAAGTTTGGAGAAATCTACACCAAATTACTGTACATGTCTGGCTTGGAGCATAGCCTTGGTTTAACTGATCAAATAAAGTGGATGTGTGAGCTAACGATGACCAGACTGATGTTTACTGTATACTGTTCTTAACTGATGGACCATCATGTTCAGGGAAGAGACTCACTGTTCTCTGAAGGTGCGGTGAACATCGGGAAAAACTTGATAAGGTTTCTGGCTGGGACAGATATCTCTGAAAGTGCAACCTTTGAGATTACAGCAGTGGTTCTCACACACTTTTTCTGTCATTCCCCACTTTGGAAGTGGGGAATTTTCAAGCCCCACCTGACCCCATCAATGGTTCCATGTTGCATTTCCTGTCTTGGTCTCCTGGATCAGGTGCTATTTCAATTCATATGTCGGTCTGTTTATGACTCCTATGTTTGTGTGTGGCTATTTTGTTTTGAATCTATGATCTTGTAAAAAAAAAAAAAATGTCCTCGTGTTCATTGCGCCCCACCTGACATGTCTCTATTTCCCACTAGTGGGGCCCGCCCCACACTTTGAGAAGCACTGGATTACAGTACAGAAACAGATTGTAGCACTTTTATAACTTTATAGCTCTGTATACGATGGCAATGACATTGCTCCCCTGTTACAGTGTCAAACACATGACTGCATGAGTGACACACACATCGCACTTGCTAACTTTCTCAAATCAATTTCAGCAGCTTTTGCTTTAATAAGCACAACAGCTACTGTAGGCAGTGCTAATGAGTGTTGTAATGCTTTTACTGTCTCTCTTTCCATCTGTATTTAACACACACACACACACACACACTGTGCTTAGTGAAGTGAGTATGATCTCTCGTGCGAAGGCCATCATGAGCTGGACTGCAGTGTGCTGACAGTGCATAAACACAAACACCAGAGATAAACGTTTAGTCACTGACTCCCCCGCCTCAGCGGCGCAAGACAATGCAGCATCCCAGGAAATGATGATGAAAATGACTAGCAGACATGGTGCAGAGTTGAGATTATGCACCTTTGCACCATAATAAAGGTATATGTTTCGGTCAGTGGCTACATTTTAGATTTGCGTTTAGATTTGAGGTTTTTTTTTTTTTTTTATTCTACCTGGTCACGTGAGGGAGAGACAAACACACTTGTAAGCCTCCATTAGTTACTAGCTGCTGACCCCTCCCCCCAAAACCCAACAAAAAATATAAGATCAATTCTAAGGCATGACAATGCCAAATATTTAATCAAAATATTGTTTGCAAGTTAGACAGCTTTTATTAGTAGGCTCCCTGTAGTGTGTGTGCTTAGTGGCTATTAGCTGGTTAGCTTAATGGGTTTCGACCAAACCTCTGTTTGTTCCAATACTCTGGACCATGGCTGTAACAGTAGGGTGACTGTGACTTGATCAGTGGTGAACAGATGACAGATCAGTGATGAGTAATGCAAAACGGAGAACTCTCATAGCCTTGTCATCGATTCATACAAGGCATCTGGGGACGGTTCCATGCACAGAAGTCTGTGAAAGACCATGACTTTGTATTCCGCTGTTAGCCTTTGTGAGCCCTGTAGCCACACTCATTCGAAGCCATAATAATCAGGGACATAGCAGCACAACGATGATGATTAGAAGCTATTGTGGACTGAACACACTACTGCAAGGGACAGGAACTCTGCTGCAATATTGAAGTCAAATATCAAATGGACACTTTTCATGGATTGGACCAACGAAGATGGACACTGTCCATTTAGTAATGACTACATGAATGTGTAAATGAATGACAAGTCTGCGAGAATGTCAAGTCAAACTATTAAATCCGCTCACAGGCATGATGAGACTTGTGGCATGAACACCTAACATGTCTTTTTTTCACAAATAGTATAATGACAGCTACAGTCAAGTCCCGTATAAGCCTCAATTATTTTTAAGATTGATCCTACTATTCATATCTTCTTCTAAGTACATTCTACATGCAAATCACAATGAGCTGAGTCCAAATAGATAAATGTTGTTTACAACAGCTGAGTAGTCCTCTTCAGTGCATTGAACAAGCCAACAGGAACTGATTTGAATAATTGGAAATTAACTTTCATCTTCATCTCAATAAAATACTGAATACTAACATAGTGAGTGTTTGCAGCATACTAGTGGCACTTCTGATGATATACATGCTTCAACAATCCAGAGAGCTTTAAACAAGATCTCAGATAAGCTTGCTCACATTGATCCAGAACACATTCATTTGCATGGCACACCTTAAGGTTTAATACGGGCTTTAAAAAAGCCACCTTAACAGCAGAGATAAAGAACTGCTTCACGTTGGTCCTGAACAAAAACAAACAAACACTACACAACCTGAGCTGACAGACATTCTCTCTGAGCTCACTCACTCTCTCTCTCTCTTTCTCTCTCTCTTCCTCTCTCTCCCTCACTCACTCTCTCTATCTCTCTCCCTCACTCTCTCGCTCTCACTCACTCTCTCTATCTCTCTCTCTCTTCCTTCCTCTCTCCCTTACTCTCTCTCGCTCTCACTCATACACACACACACACACACACACACACACACACACACACACACACACACACACACACACACTGCTGTTCCACTCTGGTACACTTTAAGTCTGTGTGAATTATTCAGCTGCTCTAAAATAAAAATGGCCTCATCTCACACAGCAAAAAAAAAAATGCACAGCCCCACGGACTCTCTGTCTCTGCCCAGCACACATCCTCTGACATCTCACACGAAGCACGCAGGAAACACAAGCAGACATTAACTCTTACACACATCATTCGCCCACACATGCGTCAACACGCACACAAACAAGGGAAAAGGAGAGGGAAACGGATCAAAAGACACAAACGCAGCTGGGGTGAGGCCCTTAAATATCACCCCTGGAGCACGCCATTCCTTTCTTTACAGACAAAGGGCTGCCACGCAGCCTTGATTCTCAGAGTCCACATCTGTCCCCATCCCTGCGCTTTCCCACAGGTACGGAACCATCGGCCAGCCGCTCTGGACACTCTGAGCCGGGGGAGTTTTTTTGTCTGTCTCTACAGCGTGGGAGGACAGACTGTCCCGTGTCAGAGGCAGGTTCTTCAGGTTCTAAATTATTGAGATTCACCATCTGGAGCTACTCCCTACTCCCCAGACTAACAGACCCACACACACACACACACACACACACACACACACACACACACAGCCCCAATGGCAGCATGGCTATGTGCTTTATGGACAATATGACACTGCTGAGATGAGCCCTAGCTGTTGTTGCTCCAGTGCTGTTGCTGTTGTACTGTATGTACTGTATGGCGTGTGTCTGTCTGTGGCGTGTGTCTGTCTGTGCTGCTACGCTGATGTGTGTGTGCATGTGTATGTGTTCTTTCTGGGAGCCATATAGTGGTGCACACGTGCTGATTTGCTGCGCTCATTACACTGTGATTGAGTTTGCAAATAGGCACCCGTGGTGTCGCTGTACAATGACACTGATCCCACTAGGCAATGTTGCTGTCCACATACACATTGCTGTCACCACATAACTGCCCCACTCAGCTGCAGTGGCTATGATGTCATTAACTATTGGCTATAATCTCCTAAGTCCTTTATTACATGCTTCCAGTTACGCACTTTTGAGTTACGCACATTCTCCCATACACATCAGTCACACCCACAACATGTGTGTTCAGAATCAAGGCAGCCTCATAAAAGAGCAGTGACTTATTCCAAATTGAACCAGACTGAGCCACAACCTTGCTCATTTTGGTTGCTATGAAACGTAAAACATGGACTTCCTCATTACAGTAACCTTATCAATAACATTTCATTCCATTTGTTTTGTTCAGTAATACAGCATTGGAGGAAGACGGATTAGCTGGAAGACTTTATAACAAATGAGAAACAAGTAGCTTCTTATTACAGGCCACAGCTGCATCAGGGTGGAGAATAGAGAGAGAGAGACATTATGGAGAAGTTGAGGACAGAAGACTTTAAGGTAGTGGGCTATGATTTAATGGTAACCTATGGCCATGGGCTTAATGAAGCTTATTTTAACAGGCTATCAATTGACAATCTTGATGCGGGGCTTAATAATAATCCCCCATTCAAGCCACGCGTAGAATAAACTGCCATATTGCTATAAGTTTGTCGGACTCAACAGCCAGACTCAAGTCTTCGTGCTTGATTTATTTAACTAAAGGATGCCATAAATGCTTCTGGATTCTGTAGTCTAAAGTAGAAATATTTGCTCAAAGGATGCACTAATGAAAAGCCTATGGGCCAGGTGCACACTTTTTTGAAAAAAGCAGGTACGGCATCATTTTGTCTTTAATAATTTGCAGTTCAAATCGCAGTCTGGTTTACAGTAATGGTACCGGGTCAGTACAGTACAGGTCATGAACCCTTGCATCACTGACACTATTGAAACGAAACATTAATAAGGTCTACAGTATGATGGTGAACTGTAGAGAATATGCATGATTACTATGGCCTGACCATTTGTACAATTTTACATTTCACAATTTATCTTTACTGTAATAGATATATTGAACATGTTATTTAGGCTCTGGGGTTTGCAACAATGTAGCCTAACATAAAGTCAGAAAATATGTAACCATGTGACATTGGAAAAATATAATGCTATGTCAGCACTTGAAACACCAAATTTGACACTGAAATATTGTTATTTTATAAAGTTATTTGTACTTGTGTATTTGTGTTGTTAGAACTAAGCCTGCTGCCAATATGGTGTTTCACTTTGTAGTTATTTTTTTTTTTACTTTACTTAATACAGCCCTCAGAAGTGCTTGGCAAAAAATGCTTAAGTGAGTGGCAGCATATTACGTGAAGGAATTGTTTACATAAGAAATGGCCAGATTTTGGCATAACTCCTCCTGAAGTGTATGACTGCCTTCATGGCGCATAACAGACTTAAGTCAAGGGCAGAGTGTGCATGGGCTGAAAAGTGTGTACTTGCGCATTTTTGTTTTTGTTTTTTTACTTAAGCCCATGGAAGAATATGGCCCTAAGTGTTTGGTTTTAGTATGAAAACACTTGCCCTTGTCCAAGCTGTCTGTAGTCTGGTGAAATTCTGAGTGGACCAAGCTAGACCAGACTGATATCTGTATAATTGTAAGCTTTACCCGATCTGAACTCAAAGTGCCACTTCTGTCAATTTCTATCCCAATAAGAGACTTCAGCTGTCGGAGGGGGGGGAGAGAGAGAGAGAGAGAGAGAGAGAGTGAGATCCAGTCCACCCAAGTGCACCCTCCGTGGAGCTGTCCAGCAAGCATCACACTGCAGCCACCACGGTCACAAGACATCCATCACATACGCTGCAACTTCAACGCCCACACAAGTATTCTGAATCGTGACTGGTCAGATTTGTTTGGTGAGTGTGTTGGACATATGCTTGTGTTTGTGCATGCTGGCTATGGGTTTGAGGGGTCAGTGAGTATGTGTGTGCGTATGTCAGTACATGTGTGGTGTGTGTGTCTGTGTGTGTGTGTGTGTGTGTGTGTGTGTGTGTGAGTGTAGGGATGCATGCCTCTCATTGACATGCTAATGTTGACAAGTGTGAGCGTCTGTGGCCTCCTGCAGCTTCCAGCTCTAACTCACTGAGCAAAAGATCTAATAATACTCAGAGTTAGCACGCCTTCCAGACCACACACACACACACAGACACACACACACACACACACACACACACACGCACACACACACACACACACAAACACCCTCGAGACCTTCTCAATCTAATCGCTACGTAGCTTGCCACTGTCACCCACACGCTAAGGTACGTGAGAGCACACATGCAGGCAAGCACAAAGAACCATGAAAGGGCTGCGAGATTAGAACATGTCTGCTGGGTCTGGAGCTGGGACCTCTATAGGACAGTGCAACATAAACAGTAGAACATGCAGGACAAACATGTCCAGATCAGTCATGCATCATTTCTGGTTCATGACTTCAACACCTGACCTCTTGTGTGGCATTATCACACATGTCACAATTATACTGGCTTGTTTTTGAACAATATCAAACACTGGATTATTTATATAAGAGAGAACTTAGATCATATTTACATATAACATTGCACAAGGTTTGACTATCATGGATGTCTAGAATGCTAAGAGGATGTAAACATTCTCTCTACAACAGACCTGAACTATTCAACAATCACATTGGTACAACAACTTATGTATCCATTGTTTTGCCAGAACGGTATTGGTTGTCAGAAGATAAGAAAGAAACTCCCACTACAGGCAACATTTCAATAACACATCACATTCTTCTACCCTCTATACCTTACAACTGCCTGGATACTAATGCACAAGCCTAACCAATGACCCCTGACCCTGAAGGAAACAACTCCTGGTGTGATGTCCAAGCCCGCCATTCCATGTCTATGATCTCATACATCCAAACTGCTACAGATGTTGCACCCATATGTTACATATCCCCAAGGGAGGTCTTTGGTAATATACCTAGATGTAAAAATGATAATAACACAAGGAAGAGATCCATGAATTGACAAACACACACACACACACACACACACACGCACACACACGCACACACACTGTAGATTATAGATACAAAAATATAAAGAAATGTACCCCCAGTGATGACAATTGAATTGAGGGTCATGCTATTGAAAATGTCATAAAATTGATTACTTGAACTTCAGAGTGCACCGTGTGTGTGTGTGTGTGTGTGTGTGTGTGTGTGTGTGTGTGTGTGTGTGTGTGTGTGTGTGTGTGTGTGTGTTGCCTGTGATGACATCAGCGCCCCATAAATCTGGAAGACTTATTTCTAATCAGCCTTTATTCCAGGTCATATCATTATAGACACGAACATCCTGACATTTCTGCATTTTAGCAATTCATCAACCAAACCCTTTACACTTTAAAATTAACGAAAATGAATGCCACTGAAGTAAGAACTAGGCCTTTCAGTCTTATTTTAAAGTGGATTGTGGTGAATAGTCTATTGGTCTAAGTTGTCATTAATGCTATCTATCAATGTGAAATGGGCTATGATCACTTTAATATGCAGTGTGATAGCCACTGCATATTTTTCCACATGCTGGATACATGCGTATATTTGACAGTTAAGTGGTGAGTGGCCCCTTGATGGAAGCACAAGCGTGAAGTTTACCGAGGCGTGCCGTGCATCACGTGCCAGGAAAATCTACGTGTCACACTTTCTTCAGACAGGATGTGTTAATAGTTAAACCTCATGGTGTAGGCCTAGTCATTGTGTTACCCTTCTTACACCCCTTCTAGAAAGCTGCAGCACGTGGGTCGTTTCATTCTATACAAACTCGTTATTTTTCCGGGAACCGGGGCTCAGCACCCATACAATAAAAGACAAAACAGAGCGCGATAGAAAAAATCCCTGATGTGACACGACAACGAGCACACTGACAGGTTAAAACACAACATTTGTCATATCATGCTGTCAATTTTGAATTTACTGTAAATAACATCTCAATAGGGTATTTACTTACTTGAAACGAGTGCAAGGAGAGCGAGTAACGATACTGAAGTCACTGGGACTGCCATTGCCTTGTAACACCGGTCGCCCGCTCACCAAACTTGGAAATGGACCGTTTGGCTTGCCCCTCGCCTTCCTTCAATCCAAAGAAAAAATAAACAAAACAAACGAACACATGAATGTCCCGTTAAGGGGATGTGGAAGGGAACATCTCCGCTGTGTAGGTGCACAGCACGAGGCAAAGAGGAATCCAGGCGCGTGGGCTCACTTCTGTGGGCTGCTGCCCTGTGCGTCAGTAAGGCTAACGTCCCGGTTGACGGGGAGATGTCTACCTCTTCGGAAGTTAGACTGTCCCCGATAAATTCACCGTGTCTTGCGTTGGCAGGTGTACTATTGACACCAAAATACGCAAAATATATATTCGATTCATTCCGCTCATTCAAAGAAGACAGACAGGGGCAAAGTAAATGCCTGCAATCCCTTCAATTTGTCATTCTGTCTTTCCGCGCACGCACATTCGGTCCAGGACTCTAGCAAGCGTATGGAGTAAACTGCGTTGACATCTGTGCGGAACAAGAATCAGTTTTCACAAGCATGCAAACGAAGGAATTAGGGCACGGTGAGAACGCAATCTCACACGGCCAGATCAAAGACAACTAAAAGCATCTTACTAGCCACTCCAGTGAACATGACCGATAACAATCACGAAATCACTTCTTGTTAACTTAAGTAACTGAAGCTTACTTTCATGTTCCCTTGCTAAAAATGTCTTTAAATGTAAAATCTTCCCCCATGGTACAAATGGTCGCCATTTTTATCAGATGAATAAAAAAGTAGGTTCCCTCCGTGAGTTAGTGCACAAAAACACGTCATAAGACAATGCAAGGGCGCATGTATCGGCCGGCACACATGCGCGTGCACAAACTACACTGACAGGTCAACTCCATTCAAGTCAGTTGTAGCCTAGGATCTAACTATATCTCTTGGAGTAAAGCTTGGATTTTTTTTTCTGAAATGATTAGGATGTAATGAATGGTTACCTTCCTCTATAACCACACATAGACCTTTCCCTAACCCTTTTTGTACCAGAAAATTCACATTGTCAATCACTGGCAATGCTATGAAATAGCTGTTAAAACCATGAATAGATTTAATGAGCATAATGTCTGCCATATGGAGATGGACATGTAGGCTACATGCAATAAGGCCAACACACATTTGCACACATGCTTAACACCCTTTAGGCTAAAACAGGACAGAGTTGTCTCAGTCTCTCTCTCTATCTCTCTCTCTCTGAGATAAGAGTGATGCTGTGACATAGTAGAAACACAGATCAACACACATTAAATGCATGTAAATGGTCTTCAGAATTCCTAATTATGGTATATTAGTTTTCCCTCTCACTCTCTCTCACACACACACATACAAAGTTAATGTGTTCATGTTTCACAGAGACATCAGCTCAGTAGTGAGGATAATCGATAGGAAGGCGTCACATTACCTACATGTTTGTGATAGTGTTTGCAATAATATCACAATGCACACTTAGACTGAAAAACGCTCTGCTGAACTGACATCGCCATCAGCATCAGAGCATCATAAAATGACTTTAAATTAGATTGGGACCTCTTATTTGCACTCACAAGTACATAAAATCCTGTGCCATGAAGCGATAACCCCAAACACACACTTGCAATGTATCCATATAACATGGCTCTGTGGGAACAAACAAGCACTTTCCTCACAATTAGATTAGTGAATCAAATTAGCATCCTTCTCTTCTACCCTATTCGATGTTAGCGTTACTTTATTGTGTGTGTGTGTGTGCGTGAGAGAGAGAGAGAGAGAGAGAGAGTGTGTGTGTGTGTGTGACAGATAGCGAGAGAGGTGAAAAAATGCACCTGTTGTGTGAGTAGCAGAAGGGGGCAGGTGTGGTGATAAATGCATTTTCCAGGTCAGGCTGGACAACATACATGAAGTCCTTGAACAAGAGGTTGCACATAAGTGGACTGCAAAAGTGCACACCAGAAAGGGCATCAAAAGAAAGCCCACACCTGCTTTGGACAGGGATGTATAAGTGGATCAGCAGGGAGGCAAAGCTGCCCGTAACCCACACACGCAAACAAACACAGCAGTCGATGTGGCAACCTGCCAAGTGGCCCATCTACAGGTTACCTTTCCTTTGATGTCTGAAAGCCCTTATGTAAACACACGCACATAACAACACAGATCAGTAGGTGCTGATACATCTTGCCACTCTTCATAATAAACATTTTTTTAAAAATATATATTTTAATGCAAATATTGAGCATTCATGTACTCATGTTCATTATTATTAAGCAATCTATCTGTCACTAACCAGACTATTAGTCAATAAGGCCTCTTTTGTCAAGCAGGGAATGCCTGATATTGGCACAATTCTATTAAGGTGTTATTGTAATGTCAGTACAATTATTATTTATTGTTCAGAGCATTGTTGGAAGCCACAGGCTATTCTCATAAAGGTGAGATTTCCTTTGTCGTTTTGGCTATGGTAACCAGATTTCAGGACCTTGGAGAGCGCCGGTGGTGGCTGATTTTCTTTTTATTACTTTTTCAAAGTGATCTATACTTTCAGTCAGAGGACCCATGCCTGGACAGCAACCACTGTCCAATCACCTTTTGATGATTTTAGGGATGCATGTAAACTGTACATCATATTTATCTGTACATCAAATTTTTCATCATGATTTAGTGACATTCATTGTGGTCTGCGGCTGTTCTTCTAGAAATTCTGGACATGCTGACGCAAAGGGCTCAAGGCCAGAGGAAGGTAGCCACTGGAGCCACAGAGAGGCTTAGACCAGCTGCTTACTGGATCGATGTGAGTAACTCCTCTTTAAGAGCTCAAGCTTAGTCCCAGCTCCAACTCCAGCTCCAGCTCAACCTTAAAACCCTCCAAAGACAGGAAGCAAGATTTCCATTAAATATAAATGTAGTACATCCTATTGCATGGCCTTACAGAGAGGGCTCCCAAGAGTCAGTGATATCAGCACAGCAGTCTAACTGGCCAACCATTTGCTCTCTGTGTGTGTATGTGTGTGTGTGTGTGAGAGAGAGAGAGAGAGAGAGAGAGAGAGAGAGAGAGAGAGCGTGTGTATGGGCAAACTCTTCGCTCATCTTCTATTCACCCATGACAAATGTTTCCTTTGATGTTAAATATTAGTATTTATGTGATACTCCACTTACTCCACTCTCTCCCCCCGTTTCACTTGTCTTCTGTCGTAGTGGAGTTGTCTCTTTGTCGTGGTGTGCATCCTCTTCTCGGTCAGAAGTTTCATCCTCTCCATATGAAATTCACAATGTGAAACAGTCCATCTGGTAGTATGTGTCAATACACTGCATGACTAAAAACAGATGAGACAATATATGTGTTTGTCAGAGTTATCTTCATTGTTATGATTTGTTCATGAATCATGGTGTACTAGTTTTTGTATTTAGTGAAATATATTAACGTATTTGAATAATATTTCTGTTATTGTGAACACAACCCAAATAGGATTCTATACAGTACATCTTGTACATGTTACGTTTACCACCGGAGCCAGTAAAAACAAATAGTAGGCCAAGTGACTAGTTCACAAGGAAACAACTTTATTTCTTCCTATAAGACACTTATATTTCTTCTAATGTTTCCCGGAAACAACTTTATTTCTTCCTATAAGACACTTTCTCTTAACTAATCTTTCCTTCATTTAGAAATATATTTCATGTATCTCCCTTTAGTAAGTGAAGACTTTCCACAGAATCCAGGAGGACATCCACACACAGACGCAGATCAGACAGCCGTGTGGCCATGTCTCTTTCATGTCTCATCCCAGCTGGGAGATCAACAGGCCTGATGGTCCTGAGGATCAATATGACCTTACAGTTGCGCACAACATACATGACACGCACTGAGACAGTGTGTGCAGCTCAACATAGAGAGAGAGAGAGAGTGGGAGAAAGAGAGAGAGTGGGAGAGAGAGAGAGAGAGGGAGAGAGAGAGAGAGAGTGGGAGAAAGAGAGTGGGAGAGAGAGAGAGAGAGGGAGAGAGAGAGAGTAGGAGAGAAAGAGTGTGTGTCTTTTGAGGACAGAGACACTTTAGAGGGGAGGGTGTAGAAGAGTGGAGATATGATGATATATTCTGTTTTCTCGAGATATAATTTATTCATTTCTTTTTATTCCAGGAAATTCCACAGTTCCTTCAAACCCACTTCACATTTAGAATCAATTTAAAACTGCTCAGTGGGAAAACATTTTGAGACTGCTTAGTGGATTTAATAGTGAATTTAGATTTTTTTACACACAATAATTCCATATTTTAGTGATAGTTGTGTTGTGCATTATGTTTTATTTTTCTGTAAAGGCCAGAACCATAGCTATGCTGTATGGTAAAATCCTACCACTACTTAGTAACTATGCAATATTTAATCTTTTAACTATTTGTCCTGTAGATTTATTTAATTTTTAGATTTAATTTCTTTTTATTTAGAATTATTTTTGTTTTCCATAGTCCCTTTTGCAGTGAAACGCTGCTTTTGAATCTAGGGAATGTGACATGACTAGATTTTTATGTGTCACATACATACCAGCGGCACCAACCAAAAGTCATCCCTAAGGGAATTGCAATGTGCTATGTTCTACTTCATTTAGTTACATGCCTTGGGTCAGTGTGATACAGAGAAAATGTGCTATACGATTGCCTGCACACACACATGTTATTGTTAACAACTCCAAAAGAATATGATCAAATCAAATGCGCTACAAATCCACATACAATTACTCCCACTTCCACAATCCCATCCAACAATTCAAATAGCAATTTTTCCCAGATGTTCTCATCATCATATAATAATAAAGGCACCCCTAATTGAATTCAGCCCTCCATCACAGTAGATCACAAGCCCTCCCCAAACCCTGGACTGAACCATCTAAATATCCCAAATACGTTTTACAGATATATAAAGAATCATTTTATCAAATTATTTATCCAATAGGGGATAAAACAGAAGAGGAGTGATGATTTATTTGCCCATTTGTAACATGCTAAGTACACTATATGTGCGTTTGTGTGTTTGTGTGTGTGTGTGTGTGTGTGTGTCCATGTGAGTAATGTCTTTGTCCATGTTCACTGCTCTGAGGATTGTCAATCTGAATTTCACAGGCCTGAACTCTCTGTGTGCCTTTGGTTAGACACACACACACACACACACACACACACACACACACACACACACACACACACACACACACACAGACTGAGATCAGGTGTGACATGTGACATTACGCTTCATGCTTTCGGCCTTTTCTCCTGCACCTGCTCTACATTGTGTGTGGGTCTGTGTAGGTGCAGAAGCGTGCACATGGGTCACGTATACCCATTCAATCTCATTTCCAGGATAAACAAGCTTCCATGAATCCTCTACATTAAATGAGATCAACCAAGGCTGTCCTCAGTACACTATGCATTTAAAATGGTCCCCTTTTAAAGAAAACCATTGACTATTCTTTCACAAAAAATGTGTGAAGCATCGGAGTGAAATCATTTTTCCACCCTGGAATAATCATCTATTATGTTGCATGAATATTCTATAGCAGACTCCACAATTAAACACATACTGTACAGTATACAATACAAAGTATGGACACTATTCAAATGTGCACCTTGCGTGCACACCCACACACACACACCCACACACACACATGCACGCACACACACAAACACACATTAGACTATAAAGGAGTGTGTGTGTGTGTGTGTGTGTGTGTGTGTGTGTGTGTGTGTGTGTGTGTGTGTGTGTGTGTGTGTGTGTTTGGTACTCTCAGTGAGAAATAGGATTAGATTCACTACAATTGTGAACATTTTAACATCATGGCAATAGAAACAAAGGCATGGATTTCTGAATGCCACAACGAGAGGGAGGGAGTGAAACAGAGCTGGGGAAAGGGGAGACTCCTGTGCCACATGTAATATCCTGATTTACTAACAAAGGAAGATGAAAATGTGCCCAATCCCCTAACACACACACACACACACACACACACACACATAAATAAGACAAGGATAAGGCAAAAACAAATAAACTCCCCCAAATGCAAGCAGATACCCTCTTCCAATCTGACAAGGTTTAAAGGAGGTCACCGTCAACTCTTTTCACAACCCATCTGTGTATTTATGTGCTACAGGCCCTCGCCTGTTTCTTTTTAATTTTCACGTCAAATAAAAAACTTTTGGTAAGTAGTCTTTGAAGAGACCATTTTGGCTGTCCAAATAAGGATTAAATACATCTGAAACCGGCACACAAACACAACCATGAGCTGAAATTGAGAACAAAAAGTTCTAACTGAGGTTAATTAGTATGTGAGTTAGGCTTGATGAAAAGCTATCAAAACTAAATCAGTTTAAGGCTAAATAATCTCTTTGGTGTGTGTGTGTGTGTGTGTGTGTGTGTGTTGAGTTGGCAGAGTAACATAGTATAGGTTTAGCTGTCCCTTGTGGTTCCTTCTTACATACTTACACAAAGCCCCCAAAATACACACAGACACATGCACGCACACACATTCACACACACACACACACACACACACACACACACGCGCGCGCGCGCACACACACACGCACACACACACACAATGCTGGTGAAGTTTGGGTTTAATTAGATCAGATGCCCTCTGCGCAGAGCCATGACTCATGACCAGGCGAATCCCCGCACGTCCTTCACCCCATGCGCACCCCTCAGTCAAACACACACACCACCCACACGAGCCACACGACCACTGTCAGCGTCGGGCGAGCGAGTATTAGCGGCGTGCGGCGCAGCGGATAGCTCTGCTCAATAGGCTAATTGAGAGCACAACAGGAGGCAGCCGGAGGGCCGAGGGACGCTCCGCCTCCTCACAGCGCTAGCAGATGTGCTAACAGTGCCGTCTGCCACGCAGTGGGGCCTGCGCTCTGTCAAGTCACGCTGTCCTATCTAAACAGACACACACACACACACTTTTGTTTCTGTCTTTACACAGACCCACGCACACTATACACATATACACATACACACGCACGCACACACACACACGCACACACACAGACACACGCACACAAACTCACAGAGAATTCTGGTGCTATCTTAATGACTGGAGTCACTGCTGGATGAGTGGCTCACAGAGTGGGCTGGGTATTCCTGGGGGGGTGGCTGGCACTTATTAGAAACTCAGCCAGAGACTCGACTCAGTCGATCCGCCCTGCTCCTGGCTGGCCCGCCATCACGGCTGCTCGTCGCCTCATCGTCATCTGTGGCCCTGTCCTTGCTGTCATCCCCTCCTTCAGCCTGACAAAGGTGCCCTCAGTGGAAGTGTCACCAACACACACATGGCCTTTTGTGGAGGATTTGGGGATTGACCATGTGGTGAGGACTGACTGACAGATCTCTCTGAGGGACGTCAGATAACAGCTAAGTATGTGTGTGTGTGTGTAGGGTTGCGTTGATAGTATGAAGACTGAAATCAGGATTGTATGGCTGGGTACTCCAAGTCAAATGTGTTTGTACATGTCAGATTCCCGACATTGAGCATGTGCATATTTCAAAGAAGCACATACAGTAGGCACTTCTCTGGCCAGGGTCACTGCTGAGAAAATGTATCTCTGGGCATCCTGCCTGAAGTCTGCTTCATCTGATGCCATGGATGTCTGCTCTGCTGCATGAATGTAACTGACCCATGAATGTATAATTTATATGATGTATGCTTACTCGCACCATACAGCTCAGCAGTGAATGCTTGAGGGTAAGCATATGTGCAGTTATTAATCCATGCATGGCCTGTGTCTCTTACGCATCCACACAGCCACCTCTGCCTTGTAGTGTGGTTTTTAATGAACTTATCTACCTAAAGCATCTTGGTGTGTGTGTGTTGTTGTTGTTGTTGTGTGTGTGTGTGTGGTGTTGTTGCAGCTTGACAAGGTTCTTTTGGGACAGTATTTGCATGGTGTGTAAACGTGACATTTCGCACCTGACACAGTGCTGTTTGGCTCTTCCATGCACACAGCTGTCAACATCTGGGGAACTGCAGCAGGGTGCAGAGCTCATCATTCTGGTCAGGGTAACGTGCAATGAACAATGGTGAATGAACAATATGTAAACTCTAATTCCCTTTCCTCAAATTCAGAATATGACTTCATAACACAATAACTCCACCCCACACACATGGGTAGAATTTCAGTTCACGACACACTGACATGCACAAACCTGAAGTCACAAACAAGTGCTCTGCTGAGAAGACAAGAGAACATGGAATCAAACAGGACAGGCATGACTAATCCACCCACTGCAGGTTATGGGACAGACATGAGTAATCACACATCTCACTGCCATCAGAAAGGATGGCCCCAGCAGACAAAATAAAACATGACTCTGTTTAGTGGTGTGCAGGAGAGGATATTAAAACCCTTATGTCTGCACTTAGGGGGGTCTGCACAAGTATCTGTCACATCAGCTTCAGATACACACATTAACTTGTGACCGAAGTCGGGAAATTCTCCATGATATCATAAACGTGAGCTAAAGGGGACTGGTTCAGGTTTTCTACATGGACATCAGGCATATGCAGTGTCTCGGATACCATTGAAAAGCAATGTCAATTTTCAATGTACATTTCACTACATCTACAAGGGGATGATAAGGTGAACTGTCTCAGAAGCGCCTTTTGCAATCACACACACACACATATATATATATATATATATATATAAAATTATTCTTAGGTTAATTCCTTATGTCACTATTATAGCATCACAGTTAACCAGTAGAGCAGCTGGATTAAGCTTAGTAGCCAAACAGCCAAAGTTCACCTATGTAAGTTGTAAGTGGACAGAATCAGCCATAACACTAGTATACATATTACTTATATGCATCTCAAAGCTGCAGATGTAACGATGAGGATGCACCCTTTAGTGAGAACTCTTTAGCTGAATGCCTCGAGGACCAAGCTGAACCCTCTGTCTTAACCGACATCACCTGGCAAGTGACTGAGTGTGAAAGGCTGTAAGGGCTTGTAATGATGTAAATAGGAATGGGACAGATCATGTGAATTTGACAATGACAAAAAATACAAAATATTTTTTTTTGCATATTTCTGTTTCCATTTTGTCGGTTGTTTTTAAGGTTCAAACTACTGAGCAGTATGTGCAGAGGGTAATTTCAAATGACAAGGACAACTACATATTCATCACTGCAATCATATTATGTAGTCTTCCTAGTACTGAAGTGATGTCATGTGCCTCATTAACCAGGAAGCACTAAGCAGACAGATATGCTCAGACACACGCACGCACGCACGCACATACAGTATCAAAGTGATTTAAAAAATTATTTCTTTTCTCCAGCATCTCTATCTGTCAGCCCTCCTTCAGGCAGTTTGCATCTCCATGCCAACATGGATGGTGATCCCAGGCCAGCAGGTTTAGTGCACCCATAACACCAAAGCGCACTCACAGAACAATAGAAGGACAATCTCAAAGCTGTTCAAGAGAGCAATGGCACTCTCTGGTGGCACTTTATTTATTCTCACCCTAGAAAACATTTGTAAAAAACAACCCAGTCCACAGTCCTATCTGCGCTGGCGCTTGGCCTTGCCTCTGACTAACGAGGAGTCCGGTGGGTACAGGTTGCGACCACCGTGGCCTCCAGACTTCCGCCGCCTGTCCGAGAGGCGGCCCATCCACCGGGGGCCACTCCTCCTCTCGGCGGCGGAGCGAGGGTGAGGGGTTCCCCCAGCAGCACCTTTGGGGGGGCAGTGGGATGGGGAGCAGAGGCCGCCTTTTTGGGACGAGTGTTTGGACGCTCCTCTCTTCCCAGCGGAGCGCTCTCTCGCTCGCTTTCTTTTCTCGGCAGCAAAGTGAGGGTAAGGGGTTCGCCCAGCAGCACCTTTAGGGGGGCAGTGGGATGGGGAGCAGAGGCCGCCTTTTTGGGATGAGTGTTTGGACGCTTCTCTCTTCCCTGTGGAGCGCGCCCTCTTCCTTGCGGAGCGCTCCCTCTTCCCTGCGGAGCGCTCTCTCTTCCCTGCGGAGAGCTCTCTCGCTCGCTCTCTTTTCAGTCGCTTCGTCTCCCGACGCTCTCGCCGCCTCTCTGGCCACGTCCCCTTCCGAGCCCTCGTCTGCAGTAAGCCTGGAACGCATCACCATACATACAGCTCAGACATCACACATGCCAATCATGTGAATCAGATCCATATGCTGTAGGCGTCTGTCATTAATCATGTCTGTCTTGATTATTATAAGGCACTAATGAGTGGTTTGATGCACTCGCATACCTTTGATGGAGCTGAGAGTAGCAGTCTGCCGCTTGTGGATTTCTTCTTCTGTGTCGTAATGAGAAACATGTGGAAGAAAGGAGAAGGAAGAAGCCCCCGGCATCCTCTTCTGAAAACACTTCTGAAAGAGAGCAGGGGAAAGTGAGGGAGAGAGAGAGAGCACTCTGTCGCAAAAAAAAGCTATTTGAATGACTTTTGAAAGAAAGAAATTTGAATGTAAAAGTCTCACATGGCCAGAGTGTCCTCTCCTGCCACAGTTGTAGCAGCCTTCTGGCCGAGGGTTTCTAACATTTCTGCCTGACTTTTTAGGGGCTCCTGGCTCAGTCTGGTAATAAAGCAGTTAAAGCATGACAGACAAATGGAGACAAAGCATGTTAACTACTTCCGTGGATTTGAATTACATTTAAAATACTTCAATCATAATGAACTAAATTAATTCCACACTTCTTCACATTGTACGGAGACTGGTGTAGTAATGCATCCATCTCACCGTTAGATGGTACTGCCTCCAGAGGTCTGGGCAGGCCTGGATAACAGATACACCAACTGATCAGTCAATACATACAACTCAACCACTAAAATGCACAAGCTGAACCTCTTGTGCAGGCCCGCCATGTGTCTTGCTCAGCCCAGGGGACAAAATCTGACCTATTTTGCATTATAGGGAGGTAATGTAAAACTGTTTAGAACCACCACATCAAGGGAAATGAAGATGAAATATAAAGATTCTCCTGATGTCATTGTTATCACATTATTACAGTAGATTTATCTAATTGTTAGATGGTCATTTTGAGGAGCCTGGGGACAAATGACCCAGAAACAGACAAATCCAGCATATAATAGCCATATTGTAGGCTACATGAAACAGAACATATTTTTGGGCTCTGGGACTCTGCATTTTCCATTATAAATAATAAGGAGATAAACAAACAGTGGAAGACGTTGCATATTTGTTGGATACAAAAGCTGTGAAGTGAGGCAGAGAATTTGAGACTTGGGATCACATACAAAAAACAATGTTATTAGAAATGTGTAATGTGTAATAACACTCTAAATACATCTGTTAAATGTATAATTACTTAAACAGTGTTGAATGGATATCTAACACATTTATTGTGAGTTAGTTATCGTAAACGTGCTAATTACCAACCATTTTGTTCGTTTGATTGTTTTTTAATACTTCAAAATAACATTTGCTAAATGAACCTCACATTTTTCAGTAGCCATAGGTGTGTAGATTTGAACAAAATCTAGTTTGGTTCTTACCGGGGCTTTTACTGCCTGAAATATACGATTTTGTTTACCACGCTCGGAGTTTAATGCTGGGCTGCTGGGTGCTTATTCCCAACCTTTCTCAGGCACATGAACGGTTAGCCCGAGAATTCTCGTCGGCGAATCAAAATTCCACTGGAGCTCCAAGTGGATTTGTACACGCAGCCCTACAACACTGTTTACAGCTCTTCAAGTCACGGTAAAACGTAATTTTTGGTACATAGCTAATTTAGATAAACTTATTGTGTGGGTGCTTGCGTTTCTTTAGGAATCCGCCGTCTTGGTTTGTATAGAAATGAATATTAAGTGACACATACACATAAGAGGTTGGACATACGCGACGGTTGGTAATATGTGACGTTCCTATATCATTTATTGTGACTTGTAAGCACCAGGGTTTGGACATGTGGTCCTTACCGTTGAGCTGCGCTGCTCCAGGTTTAAGCTTAGCCCTGTTTAAGCCTAGTCAAGTATAATGTAAACATTCCCTGGGCCAGGAACTAACTTCAAGCACCAGGTTTGGCCCACAGTAGAAACAGGGCTATTTGAAATGTATTCAGTACATATATATCTGACCTCCTGTAAATGTCCACTGCGTCCACAGCGGAGGCAGGGTTGAGTACAGTGAGACAGCAGGGGGCATGGAGGTAGAGCTCGGCTGGCTCTGTTGGGCCGGGCCAGGTCTGCGTGAGGGGGCCTCTGCACTCCTGTCAGGTGCGTGTCCGCAGGAAGTCCACAGACAGGGCAGTGACGCCAGGGACAGAGAGACTGGCGATGACCTTGCTGACCACACAGTACACAGCAAACACGTCTCTGCAAATAGTAATCAATACTTGGTCAGAGTAAAAAAAAAACTTCACAATTCAGTGTGTGTGTATGTGTGTGAGTGTAAGTATGTGTGTGTGTTTGTACACTAGTGTTTAATTTCAGAATCATGGAGAAATGCAAAGTATGTAGATGTGCCTCCTAAAATAACAGACAATATATGGCTAAGGGTGTGCATGCCTTGGAAGCAGGGCAGTTTCGAGTCATGTGGCCAGTCTTCCGACAGTTCGAGCAGACGATTCCTGCCCTCGGGAGGAAGTTTGGGAGGAATAAACCAGGCGTAAAGTAACGAAGAGAAGGTGTCATGGTCTGAAAAAAAAAAGAAAAGTTTCTTCATGCACTTTATAGAACTGCATACTGTTCTGTTTTCCTCTGCACCACATTCATGGTCTCACCCACCTTTTTATCTTTCTCAGAAATCGCCCACAGATTCTGATCACCCTCTTTCTTTTGCCACTTTTCCTCAGACCCACTGTCTTTCCTCCCAAACTCCAGGTTTAGCTGAATGTTACGATCTCCTTCCATTTCTGCCCCACCGACCAGCATCCAGTCCTCCACGTCAATGTTGTTGTCCTCCAAATCAGAGCTGACCTCCAGGCTTAGGCCTGTCACTGACTGAAGGCCGCAGCTGGTTGAATAGTTCCTGAGGTAACGGAGTGACCTGTCCAAGGATGTGGACGCCATGCACTCTCCTGAGATAGTAATGTATTTTGCTGTGTCTCCATGTTCTGAGGCACTGTGGTCCGCTTCCTCCTCTGTTTCTGAATTTACTGATCCACTGCTCCAGTAATGAAGCCGGCTGTACAGTTCCGGCTCCACGTCGTCACGGTCTTCATCCCCCTCACTTTCATCACAGTCTACATATCTAGCAAACATGCTACGGACAGCTGAAACAAGGTCATGGAAAAGTAAGATTGATAGTTTGTTAAATTCATTTCAAGCACATCCTTTAACATTTTGATTTATATATTCAAAAATCTTTTCTTTCTTGCTTTTAATCCATTTAGCAAAAGGGGTTGTTCGTTAACCCCTGTTGCTAAATGGATTAAAAGCAAGAAAGAAAAGATTTTTGAATATATAAATCAAAATGTTTGAGTGCGACCATTCAGTGATTTTCTGTGAGTTCCCTGGATCACGCACCCACAAGAAAACAAACAAGAGAACAAACGGGAGAGCGCGGTGTTTGCAAAGAAAAGGATTTATATATTCAACGAATATACCTAAGAACAAATAAAATGCTTTGACAGCTGGAAAAGACAAGTCAGCTAGTTAGTTGTCATAACTGGAGACAACATTGACAGCCAGAAGCAACTCCTCTTTTTTTAAAAAAAAAAGAAAAACTGAACGTTTTGGAAAATTAACTCGCTTTAATGTTATTAATTTGCTGTCTACACCAGACTTAGATAAGAGGATACATACCCTTCTCATCTCTGTGCATGCAATAACCCATTCCGACACCGTTGACCTAGCTTAGCATAATTCACATGAAGTAAGTTAGACAGTTTGCCTTATTTCCAAAAGGTGACTTACTTATTCTGCTATTTCGTTGTTCAGGTTATAGGCCTAACTAGTGCCAAGACTGCCATTTACTCCAAAGCATCCTGGTGCAACCAGGGAAATCAAAAGCCATATGCGCTGTGCTTCCTCTAGAAAAATGCTCGTGTTTTGTTTCAGAGCTAGCCAACGCTAAACCGTAAGAATGGTCAAATCTTTAAAATCTTTATTGTGTTTTGATAGAGTTAACATTCATACAGTACTATAAGTGTACCGGTTGTACAAAAGCAAATCCAAATGGATGAGGAGTAGGGTCAAGAAGAGTAACGTTAAATAAATAAACATTCTTCAACCTCAACTCACCTCACCTCGCCGGTGCCACGGGAAACACATGTAAAGTCACGGCCGGGCTGGCTGACCAGGAGTTATTCTTCTTCTTCTATAATGTTTAATGGCAGTTTGCATACTTCGTGCACTACCGCCATCTTCCGGGCTGAGGTGTGATCCAACGGGATGCTTTTTATATCCAGTTTTTTAAATTAAATGAAAGAAAAATGAAAAAAAAAAAACTAAATTCTATTTGCTAGTTGGGTCTCTTTTATGAAAGCTATAACAGCCTTACCTGTGGACTGTGTGCTAGATATACTTAGTAAGTTTTCCATGGTTAGATCTTTTTTAACCACTCCCTTCATGTTTTCTCTTTCTCTGTTATATGTGCAGTCTATAAGTACGTTTTTAACATTTTCTATTGCGCCACAGTGTGCGCATACCCCCGTTTGATGTTTCCCTATAATATGTAATCCACTGTTTAAACTTGTGTGTCCCATCCTCATTCTGGTAAGCCATGTTTCCTCCTGCCTTTTCAGTCCCCTGATTTTACTAGATGTTACATCTTTGTGTATGTTGTATAAATGTCTGCCTTTTCCCTCCTTATCCCATCTCTCCTGCCACATTCTGTTGATTTTGTCCTTTATAATACTCTTAATTTCTGACTTGCTTAAAGTGACTTCCAGTTCAACCAGTTCTGATTTAATTGCTTCTTTCGCTAGTGTGTCTGCCTTTTTGTTTCCCTCCACCCCCCTGTGTGCAGGAACCCATACCAATTCTACCAAACTGACCCGGAGTAAACCCGGGGTTTGATGTTTTCTGTTCATTGATGGAAAACTTCTTCTTCTGTGGTTTTCATTGGCAAGTGCATCACCGCCATCTTCTGGACTGGAGGTTTGATTTCAATGGGATGTCAAATCTTCTGAATGTCTTCCGTTATCTTCCTTATTTATTGTCCTGCCACATTTTAATGATTTCCTTTATTTATGTCCAACTAAGGGGAACTTGTAGTCTTAAGAGCTTAAGAGCCTTAAGACTGTATAACTTAAGAGCCTCTTTTCCCCCCTTATATTTTCTTTAAGGGACTGTTCGTTATTTATTGAAGGGGCCACCGAAGGAAAATAGGGGAGGGTCATGTCTTTTTTATTATTTTTTGAGGGGAGGGTCACCTAACTTTTTGTTGTCTAGGAGGGGGGGTCATTTTTGTATTCATGAAAACAGCAAAAAAATCAAAGTGGCTTGTTTGATTGTTGATTTCTGTCACCATATAACGTTATCTTTCGTTCCATAGCTGTCAACATTGAACTATGAAAATATAGGCTAAGGGAGATTTCCCGGGCAAGGGCGTAGGTTTGGTCTTAGCTTTCGTGGGGACACTACCCACTGACACCGAAAAAAAAAAAAAAAGCCACTCAACTCTTTCACCAGCCACTATAGATATATAAAATGATTAAAATGTGCTGTCCAACTTGATCTAACTATACTGAATTTCTTGAAAATCTTGAATTTCCCCTAGGGATCAATAAAGTATATCTATCTTAGGGTGACCAGATTTGGGTTTGTGAAAAAGAGGACACTTCAGTAAATCAACAGACATGGTGACTATGTATGATAATGAGCTTGATTGGCCGGCCCAACGCTAACAGAAAAACACTTCCTCAAAAGACTATTTTGAACACTTGAACGTTTTCAATGTGCAAAAACAATAATTACAATAAAAGCGAGCTCTATACGCGCAAGATATATTTGGATGGCAACCCATCTTTAATGTTGCATATCTCTAAATTTGATCCAAGGTGTTTCTGAAAATACAAACTGAATCTTTTATAGCCTAGCTCTATAATTTTGAACAATCTGTTTTAGAGCTTAATAATCCTGACCTGTGAAAACTACGACGGAGTATTAGGGCCACACATGAAAAAAAAAATATATTTTTGCCATGGCGAGATTAAACTCGACATGTTGACTTTAAAGTCGACATGTCGACATTAACTCGACATTTCAAGAATAAAGTTGAAATATCATATCGACTTTAATCTCGACGTGTCGACTTTAAAGTCGACATGCTGACATTAAACTCGCAATAGGCCCTACTGTTTAAACATAGCCTACACAGTTTAAGCTATGTAGCCTACACTAATATACAATATGTTACATAAAAAAAGGGCTTTAAATAGGTGTTATTTCAGATAGATTGCTAGATTGCAGATATTCAGATAGATTGCGTCTTGTCTGTTAACTACTCATTGCCGTCATCGTGAAGTGCTGTCTCGTGGTTATGGAAATACCATGCACTATGCCGTTTAGGCTAAATAGCTAGAAAAATATATGTATCCAATGATATAATGTTTCTATACAAACTGTTATTTCACTCTGTTTTACGTGGTTAAGGCCACTGCACATCCAAATAACTGCCCTTCATGACCCACAGGCCGTCACTCTCCATAGGATAACATGGCAAAACTCATTTTTCTAAAACTGCTTTCCCATGTCTCACCTGCAATACGTATAGGAGGCTATAAAACACATAGCCTAAGCATATATACTATTTTGATCCCGTGAGAGAATATGTGTGCATGCACTTTATTTATCCACTTTGTGTGCATATGTGTGCATGTAGGCTACTAGCCTACATGGGGTGGTCGGGAGGATAGCTTCATTTGTCCCTCCATAGACATTCAGCAATAGGCTGTTTTGCATTCATTACAAACAAGCAACGTGAAAGTCTAGGATTGGGGAGAGCGCCTAGTATGCCTCTAGTGCATAAGCATGAAGTTGAACCTTTAGATGAAAAACAACACTTTAATAATAGGCCTACAATAAATAAACCGCTATGACGTTTAGGCTACTTTTGACCATCGCATTTATCGCCTAACTCCGTGATAAGGACCTAACAGCAAAGTATTTGGCTGAGCAACGTAGGCTAGGTTAATATGTTCTATGTTTTGTCCACATGATATAGGCCTATGTCTAATCATTGTTGCACTCGAACACTCTGAATCATTGTTGCACTTGTTGCATTGTTTCATTCGTCCTCCCTTTCAATCGTCCCGAGCGGTCGTTCTCTCTCCAAACTAACTTTATTCTCAAAATGTTGAGTTTAATGTCGACACGTCGAGATTAAAGTCGACATGATATTTCAACTTTATTCTCGAAATGTTGAGTTTAATGTCGACATGGCGACATTAAAGTCGATACATCGAGATTAAAGTCGATATTACATTTCAACTTTATTCTCAAAATGTCGAGTTTAATGTTGACATGGTGACTTTAAAGTCGACATGTCGAGTTTAATCTCGTCATGGCAAAAATATTTTTTCCTTCATGTGTGGCCCTAGTTCTCCGTCGTACAAAACAGTTGTGTTGATGGGGACTGATGTGGATATGTTGTCCATTTTCTTATATCTATTCAATCATGTCGGGTCTATTATTAGGCCTACCTCTTTTCAATCCATTATTATTAGAATTTTTTTTTGTAAAGAAATAGGCCTACATCTATCCCTTATGTTATGCCAACATATTTAATTCACCTGCATATAGGCTACAGTACCCTAGATAGAGGATTATTGACATCTGCTGTTGTCAGTGTGTAGGCTATCCCTTAAAGGCAGTTTAAAAAGATAACCAAAATGCAGTTTCCTACCCAAAGCTAGAAAGTTGCTAGGTCGGCAATCGTCCAGAGAAGGCCACTCAGACAATGGCAGAAGTGTTCGTCATGTTATATTTTTTACAGTCTATGGTTATGAGTTGATGTGCCATCAAAATGTTTTTGGAGATTTGGTGTTAAGGTCGAAAAACTCTGTCACTTTAGCTGATGAGCTCTCACCCCTCGCTGTCGTTCGATGCTTTGCTGAATTAGTCAGGGGGCCTATGTGGTTTCTGTGGGATTGAAATGTTAATTTTTGGAGAGTGGTTGGACTGTCTTTAGAGGTCATTGAACATGGAGAAAAATGATGTCTCCATTTTTTTTTACCTGTTTTAACCCTATTTTTGTGAAATTGTATATTTCACTATAATTAACACCATAAATATTGCCTAAATCACTGGCTATGTTGAATAAAGTTCACAAAACAGTATGTTTTCAACAGTATGATTGTATGTCAGTATTATGATTGTATGTCAAACAATTAGAGATAAGATCAATAACCAATCAGTTTCACCAAATACACATAGTCCATTGCTGAAAGATAGCAAAATCACTAAATCACAGATGAGACACAATGTCCTCATCAAAATCTACAACTAGTCTACTAAACCCTATTTGTACTCACCTTCTTAAGACTGGTCTCCCCTTCCTGGATAATGTTTTGCTCTAGATTATAAATAATTCTGTCAGGGCATGTACCGCAGTCGTTTAAGACATCTGTTATTAAGCTCTCCCACAAAAAACCTAGCCTTGTATCTATACTGGTCCTCCTGGACCTCAGCGCTGCCTTTGACAGCATAGACCACGACATACTACTTAGGCTTGAAAATTTGATAGGATCAAAGACTCATTTATTTATTTAGATCATACCTTCCTAACCGTCAACAATTTGTACAGGTCCATAATAAACCATCTACCCAGATTATGGTAAAATATGGAGTGCCTCAAGGCTCAGTACTGGGGCCCCTGTTGTTTAGCAGATGATACATAACTATACCTCTCCATAAAACCTGATGAATTAACCCCGTTAGCAAGGGGCGCAGCTACCCATTTTTTGAGGGGTATGCAACAACAAATTGGAGTCTAAAAGAGAGTCTAAACGGTTCTCATAACGTCCTTTTGCCAGCTGTTGCTAACAAAGCCGGATAAGGCTGATCCAACTCTAACCTTTGTTTGCGCCACATTGACAGCACAATATTAAGTTATTACAAGGAGTCTTGTTAGGAAATGGAATCGTGTAATGAGTTGTTGCTAGTGTGACATTTCTGTTTGTAGTTTGCCATTAAAAGTGCAGTATGAGCATGGTAGCCACCTAGCTATGAATGGAATATAGGCTGTTTCAATCGGCATATGCTTAGCAAACGCTAGTTAGTCTGGTAACATGAATAGCATGAACATGAAACGTGTGCTTCCAAGCATAGACGTCACACTTTAAATCCTACCTGTTGCTTTTCACCATTCACTTATTTAACTACTGTCGCATGCCATCTCATTTTCCCTTTCTTTTTCTATTTTAGCCCCCGACAGCTTTTTTGCTTCATCCAACTTTTTCTATAGACGAAAACTCACCACTCGTACCTGCTCACTCAGCGCTCACGGCGCCCCCACTCCCTCTTCTATGTCAAAATTCTATGATAGAATCTTATGAGATAGGATGCCTACTCTAGCCTGTTAGTCCTCTAAAATGTTATTTAACATTGAGGAAATGAAGAAATGATTTAGAAACATACAACAGTAGCTACATATAGAATACACCAAATATATTATTATTATTATTATTAGCCAAACTTGACACATGTATAAGAGCTGTAGAATTCTGGGGTATTCTTACTGTATTCTGATTTGTTCATATGTTACTTCTGTGTGTAGCATACAACAGGGAGAGGTCCATATTATTGTACAAAATGTGCCTTGGGCCTGTGTACCAGCAGGAAGGTCATACAGGCCGATGTTTAGGAACATCCGAGGAACATCAGTGATAACATGGGCCGAGGGAGACAGCATGTCTGCCTATTCGGGCTAGTATCTCCATCTGACCAGGGCCGGGTTGTGTACACTGGTTGGCACCTGCCACGTTGGCATGATTGACGTTTGTATGTTTAAGTATAACAGGCTGTGTGTTTTGACTCGGAGACGGATCGAGGAAGCAACCCGAGGAGCATCTTCTGTCGGAAGGCTCAGCAGCCGCTTCTAATAACAACCACAACTGTTAGACTCTGCACAGTTTTACTGTTTGAGACTTGTCTTGAGCCTGTGTTCTGTTATTCATTGTTGCACCCTGATTGACGTGACTGAATCCCAGCTGGAAGCCTGCCAAGAGGGGAAACACTGCTGCACTGCGCACCCTGCATGCAGTGAAGACATTCTGACCAGGTGAAAGCAAAAAGTCTTTACTCCTTTATGCGGGAAAAAGAACCAAAGTAAAGCTAATTTATTAGATAAATTAGAAATTAAAAGCTGCACATTAATGAGAGTATTGAGGTTTGTGTCATTAAGTGTTTTGACAAGTAACATACTTATATCAAAGATTGATGAGCTCTAGATGTCATTTGATATAAGAAGTTTTCTGGAAAAAAGTAAAAGGTCAAAGTGTACACATATTTTGGGTAATTGGATTAGATTCGTGAACGAATTAAAAGAAGTAATCGATTAACTACGGACAACCTTGGGGGATTAAATCTTTTCTTTTTCTGTACTGCCATTACATGTTAAGCTGTGTAAGTTTTATGAGATAAATGCTGTGCGTGTGCCAATGAGAAAATAGGAGGAGTTGCTACAGTCATTATTTTGCTGAGTGAACTGTGTGGTTGTTTCTCAACGGTCTTTGTTTAGTTTAATGGCCTAGGACTAAACTTAGTGCTACAGTGATACGGAAAGGAGACGAAATCACCAGAGTGGGGTGTTTTGGTTGTGCAGTAATTGAAAAGTGGGATAGGGTTTCCACCTATTTTTTTTGTTGACTTGGTCGAGAGATCGTTAAAGGTGTGAGTGAGACATTAATTTTTATCGTTGTCCAGCCGTTTTGGGAGAAAAGAAACAGTCTGAGTTAAGTGGAACTGACACTGGTGAAATTTATTGTTGTGGCTTCATGCTGTGAGTAAAATAACTTACCAAGTGTCAGGTTACGGAGCGAGAAAGATAGAGAGAGAGTGTTTCCTTTTCCCTGGCGGGTGCAGCGAGCGTGTGTGTGTGAGTGTGGAAAAAAATGAAAAATAAAATAAGAGATAGACAACTTGTGAACAATTGAGAGGCGAACAAATTACTAACCAAATTTCCAAAGTGCAAAGTTGTCACTATATCATTACCACATCACGGAAAAATATAAAGAAATATATTTAAAAGGATCACGTCACTGCACGAAACACATAGTACAATTTAATATTTAATGATTTGATATTAGCACAATCCAGATATGGTTCTTGGTAGGAAAACTAAGTTGCAGGCCTTAGCTGAGATACAAGACTATGTGTCAGATTGGATGGCAGTGAAATTACAATTGGGCAAATTTGAGAAAAA
>NC_063209.1:6576947-6594827 GCF_017589495.1 Alosa alosa
GCTGACCTAAAACAAACAGAGGAAAAGTGGACAAAAGTAGCCCTGCAAAAGGATGATGAGTGGAAAGAGAAATGCAGAGAGATTGAAAAACAAAGAGAGGAGGCAGAAAAAGAGGCAAAAACGAGGGAAGAACAGGTGAAACACCTTGAGCAAGAGAAAAAGCAAAGTCAGATTCAAATAGAAGAGGAGAGACAAAATGAGAGAGAAAGGCTCCTAGAGATCCAAAAAATGGAGATGGAGGAGAGCCTAAGAGAGATGGAACAGAGAACATTGGAAATGGAGAAAAAAGAAGAGAAAAGACGTCAGTATATTGAGGAGAGAGAAAGAGAGATGGAACAGAAAAGGATGGAGATGGAGAGAAAAGAAGCTGAGAAAAGAAAAAGAGAGATGGAGCAAAAACAAGAACTGGAGTTACAAAAGGAAGAAGAAGCAGAGAAACTGAAGGAAATTGAGAAAAGCATAAAAGAAAAATGTGAGTCTGAGCTTAAACAAATAGAGGACAAGAGAGAAGAACATCAACAGCTTCAAACTGAAGAGGAAAAACAAAGAGAGTCACAAAGTCTACTCGAGATCCAGAGCAGGGAAAATGAAAATAGGCAAGCAGAAATGGACAACAGAAAGTTAGAAATGGAAAAGGAAGAAGTGGAAGCTGGACAAATGAAAGTGGAGGAAGAAAAGAAGGAAATAAACAGACAAATGGAAATGAGACGAAAAGAGACAGACAGAGAGATGGAAAGAAGAGACACTGAAGCAAGAAAAACTAGACTGGACATTATTCGAGAACAACAGAGGGAGAGAAAGAGCGAGCGCATGAGAAAGGCAGAAGAGAGACAGAAAGAGGAGCAAAGAAAGAGAGAAGAGCGACAAAATCAGGATGAGGAAGCAAGATACTGGTATGAACACCCAGAAGAATGGCGTAAGAACCAAGAAAAACTGGCCATCCAGAAAGAAGAGGCACGACAACAAGAGCTGGAAAAAAAGTGGGAAGAAGAGGCCAGGAGACTTGAAGAATTAAATAGAAGGCAAAATGAATATGAGGAGAAAATGAGGCCTGAGCGACAGAGAGAAAAAGAGAAACGGAAGGAGGCTCAAATGCAGCGCCAACTAGAATTGGAAAAACAGGACGAATTGGACAGACAAAGGGAGCTAGAAATGGAAAGAGAGAGAGAACAGGAAATTCAGAGACAGAGGGAAGAGGAAATGGAGAGAAAGAGACAAGAGGAAGAAATGCAGAGACAAAAACAAGAGGAAGAAATGCAAAGACAAAAAAAAGAGGAAGAAATGCAGAGGCAAAAACAAGAAGAAATGGAGAGTCAGACAAAGGAGGAACAACAGGAGGACAAGGGAACATTCTGGGAACAAACTGATGATGAGTGTAGTGATGAGAGCAGTGATGAGACTAATGATGATGAGAGGGAATCACAGGATGAGACAGATGCTCCGGTCCGAGATAAGAGTATGAGAAGGAGGTTCATCGGATGGCTCAATGGAAAGATGAAAGAGCGATATGAGACAAAAATTGAGAGGACCATCATGAGAGAAGAGGAAGAAGGTGAAGAACCTTATTTTCAAGGTAAGTGCCCAATAAATCTGTAAATATTCTGACTGAGATCCTTGTTTAAGTACAGATCTAAATTGAGCTGGAAGCCATGAATTTAACCCTGCCCACAAAATTTGAGGTTGGGAAATTCAGTCTGGACTTGTTCCATTGAGAAGCAACTATGCCTGAACTAGAGCAGTTTGGCGAGTTAACGCCAAATTTAAATTGTCTGGGCGGGCTTTATAAAATGATTGACAGATGAGCAACGGTGCAGGAGCAGGGTACAGTTGAAACGCCCCATAATCACATCCCAATCATGCAGTATCAGAATCAAATTCTAAATAGAATTGAGTATGGCTACATCAGGCTACATCTGAATTGTGTGTTTTTACTGTATGTCTTCATCATCCTTAAATTTCACTGCTAATCTTAATGTTTTAACGAGTCATCAAATCTTTTCTCTCTGCAGTATTCAAAGGATACATGACCCGGGCCAAAAGAGAGCAGGAGAAACGCAAGAGCCTAGTGGATGCAGAGGCAAAAAGACAAAATCTAGAGTCATCCTGGCTTGAGTGGGAAAAAGAAAAGAAAGAGAAAAAGATAAAGAGGAAAGAGCAGAAGAAAGAGGCCAGAAGCCAAGCCCAGTTGGGTCAAAAGATTCTCAAACTGAATGAAGAGGCTGACAGGAACCTTGATAAGTATAATGGCACTAACATATACTCCTCCCAGAACAAACTCTTGAGGAAACAGATGATTGGCTGGGATAGGAAAAGAAAATAAGATCATCTCTATATTCATCCAAACATATTATTTGTCATTAAATTCATTTTGCTATAATTTTTTTTTTTTTTAACTATTTTTACTTACTTTTACTTTTTTTTTCACCAATAAACATTTAAAATATTTGTTATGTGTCCGGTCCATTTTCTGGGGTTGTTTTTCCCATTTCACAATCCTGTATACTATAGTCAACCGAATTGCCTGAATAATGATCAGACGTTTTCTTGCAAATTGTTTCAAATAACAGCCTCACTAAAAACATAGACGAACCATAATTTGATATGCAAGATATGACAAATATATTTTCAGGCCAGGGTTTTCATTCTTAAACATTTTCTCCCACCTGCATGTGCTTCAAAGTAGGCTACATGGGAAAACAATCTAGCCCAGAGTCCTGCATCGGGTCGGGTACCCGCATAAAAGTTGATAAAACAGGTGGATTGTGACATTCCTAAAATTCAAGGACGGGGATGCGGGCAGATAGTGTATGATAACCAAAACAGTATTTTAGATTGCTGAAATAAAACATAAATGAGAAATATTTGCAATATTTCTTGCAATATTTCTTTGTCTAAATTACCATTACCACATCATAAATATGTGTTATAGTCAACGATAGGCTATGACCTTTGCCCATCACGTCACTACTGCGAATTTGATTTCTTCGATGCATCTTGTAGTTGGAGCGTTGCCAGCATAGGAAAGGGAGTTTTGGCTCTTTCCATTAGTCTCGTACGCCCACCTGTACGACATGTACGAATGAGTTGCTAGCGCAAACACTGGGGTTTGTAGTCTTTGGGAAGAACATGGATGCCACCAGGGCAGCAGCTGTCTCGTTGGTGCTGGATATTTGTCTAGAACGCGATTTCTATAGAGACATCTGTATTGTTATGCAAATTAGGCCCGCATCCCACTTTAGGCGGGAGCAGAGCGTGTTGTTGTTCAAATCATCAAATCACATAGCACCTGTTAACTGTTAACTTGTAATTGACCTGTCGCTAAGCGCCACCCTTAGAACGCAGATGAGCCAATGACAGTCCAGCCTCAACAGACTTGCACATCAGCTCGAACAACTCCATAGGAAACAAAAGGGAGGAGGCATAAAATGACAAATTAATGGTTATTTATGTTTATTTCCTCAAAAAACCCAGACGGATAACCATGGTCAAACGTTGTTCATGGGGGACGTGTAATACGGATAGCCAGTACCCCAAGTGGCTATAACAAGAGTATATTTCATCAACAGTAGCCTACAGGACGTCTCTCGCATTTGCAACAGCTCGACATAATGCCTTTAAAATCCTATTTTCTTTACTGTGCGACCGGAGTTTGGTGCTGGGCTGGTGGGTGGCCACTCACGCGGCACATCTTCCTGAAATCAAAATTCCACCTGAGATTGTAACGTTACACACAGCGTTACAACACCGTTTACAGCTCTTTGATTCATGGTAAAATGTCATTTATGGTATCGGAACTCCCCCTATTACCGTCGGTCCCGTATTTCCACCGTCTTGCGTGTATGTGTCACTTAATATCAATTTCTATACAAACCAAGACGGCAGACTCCTAAAGAAACGCAACCACCCACACCATAGGTGTATCTAAATTAGCTATGTACCAAAAATGACATTTTACCGTGACTCAAAGAGCTGTAGACAGTGTTGTAAGGCTGCGTGTACACAACCGCTTGGAGCTCCAGTGGAATTTTAATTTCACGACGAGAATTCTCGGTCTAACCGTTCATGTGCCGTTGAAACGGTGTAAATAGGCGACCCATCAGGCCAGCACTATAACTCCGAGCGTGGTAAACAAAATCGGATATTTCAGGCAGTAAATGCTCCCGTTAACAAACAAACCAGATTTTGTTCAAATCTACACACCTATGGCTACTGAAAAATGTCAGGTTAATTTAGCAAATGTTATTTTGAAGTGTTAAAAAACATTGTTGTTTTAGAATTTCTGAACAAAAGTGGTGATAATTGGGGGTGTTACGATACATAGCTCATTTAGATACACGTATGTTGTGTGTGCTTGCGTTTCTTTAGGAATGAATAGGCTACTAAGTGGCATACACATAAGGACAGAAATAGGTGACTGACTTCGATAGCATACAGGGGTGCGTTTCCCAAAACCATTGCAAACCCGTTAGCAACTAACTAAGCAGTTGGTTGGCAATAGGAAATTGCATTGCAACCAACAAAGTTGCTAACTAAGTTAGCAGCTATGGTTTTGGGAATCACACCCCAAGAGATACGTGACTTTCTGCTTATCCTGTTTGAAAATGGGTGGTATTGGTGACGTTTTCACAAGCGAGGGCGTGTCAAGGTGTAACGCGGAGAGGCTAATGGCCTGACAGTCTGAACACAAACGTGTCAGGTTCATGAGGCTTGTAGCCTGGGCTACTATCACCAGGTGGCCCCTCAAATTACCCTAGTCTGGCCTGGCTCGACGGTCTGAAGTAGGCTAAGGACTTCCATCCAGTTGCACTCACCCTCATCATCATAAAGTGCTTCGAGAGGCTGGTCCTGGCCCATCTCAAGACCTGCTTACCACCCTCACTGGACCTTTTCCAATTCACCTACTGTCAGAACAGGAGCACAGAGGATGCCATCTCTTTGGCACTCTGCCCTGTCCAGCCTTGATAATAGCAACATCTATGTGAGAATGCTGTTCATTGACTTTAGTTCAGCATTCCCCTCCAAACTGATCACCAAACTCAGTGAACTGGGCATCAATACCTCCCTCTGTAACTGGATTCTGGACTTCCTAACCAACAGACCTCAGTCTGTTAGGTTAGATAATCACCCCTCTTCAACTATCACTCTGAACACCGGTGTACCACAAGGATGTGTGCTGAGCCCTCTCCTCCCCCTGTCTTACATATAGCACCTTTAAATAATTAGATTATAAAATGAAAACTTTTCATTTTTGTCCATTATTAGGTTTTGTGGTTGTCTTGGAAATCTTAACATTTTGAGTGTTGGTGTTCACACCCTGTCAGTAAAAGAACACGTACAATGAAAGCTTTTTGAATGCTGTTCAGTAAAAACAGGTTTATTCTATTGCATGAATTGACATCATCACAACATAATGTTTCATTTAGCTTGTATGCGGAGGTTCACATAGGTTTTCTCGTCATTGAACCATCCTGGTATAGCCACCCTGCAACCATAGGTACCGCTATCCTGCTCTCTTGCATTCATGATCGTTAAAGAAACATCCCCCACATTTCTGTGTCTGTTGACCAGCCGATACTGTGGTGAACTTTGTGTGGTCAGTGTTGAGCCCTCTGTCTGAATTATTTGATCACCACAGCCTAGTAATGGCAGGAGGCCTTTGCCCCAACAAATGGACAAAGGGCCGTAGGATTTGCCATCATACTTGCAAGGAAGAGTAACACTCTGTCCTGCATATCCATAGACAGTAACTGCTGGCCCAGCAACTGAAAGACATAAAAAAAACATACCAATGTCATTTCAAACGCAAAAATACAGCAAAATAGAATTTTGCAGTTTGCCTGTCATGCTTCATGTAATAGACTGTTAGGTAGGTGAAAGTCATTCTAATAACCAGGAAAACTCCAGCAATTTTTTCTCGAGGTCACCAAGTACTGTCAGTCCGGAAATAAAATCGGTGCTACATAGCTCGAGTTACTGTATGTAGTTCTATGACACAAGTTCAGTCAGTATTGCATTAATGTGTGTAGCATGCCCTCACACAACATTGAACCAACATATAAAAGCAGGAAGTACTTGTCATCTCTGCTGACCAAGATGATGAATGTTCACTACCTGAAAGCTGTCCAACTTGATGTAAAACAATGACAATTTATTTGGGTTTTTTTACGAAATGAGCAAATATAAAAATTAAATTATATTTACAGCATAATTGCATAATTTCTAAAGTTATCCCAATATAATAATTGATCTTTTTTCTATGCTTGAATTGACTTACTGGTCGGTCTTGGTGTAGCTTCTGCTGTTGTGACAGCCTGTGCAGTAGTGGTAGGAAGTTCTGCAGCAGATTCTTGAACTGAAACAAAATCCACACAGTAGTAATAAGTGTTCTTGCCCACAGTTCAAACATAATAAGTCAAACTACTACACCTCAACTTTTGTTTCCAACATCCAACATTGCTTTGTTTATGCTCTTGCATAGCCTTACTTGTTGACACAATGGTTTCCAAAGTAGTGGTGTCTACAAGTGTTGTTGGGGCTTCTGTTGTTATTGGAGCTTCTGTTGTTGCTATGGTTGTAGTTGTTGGAGCTGAAAGTATATACCCCATGAACATTAAAAAACAATCTAATTTCTGTTTTTCTTTTTTTTTAGTACAATAGCACCTCATGTTATACTGACCAGCTTGTATGCGGAGGTCCACATGGGTTTTCTCGTCATTGAACCATCCTGGTATAGCCACCCTGCAACCATAGGTACCGCTATCCTGCTCTCTTGCATTCATGATCGTTAAAGAAACATCCCCTACATTTCTGTGTCTGTTGTCCAGCCGATACTGTGGTGAACTTTGTGTGGTCAGTGTTGAGCCCTCTGTCTGAATTATTTGATCACCACAGCCTAGTGATGGCAGGAGGCCTTTGCCCCAACAGATGGACAAAGAGCCGTAGGATTTGCCATCATATTTGCAAGGAAGAGTAACACTCTGTCCTGCATTTCCATAGACAGTAACTGCTGATCCAGTAGCTGAAAAACCATACCAATGTGTGTCAATTTCTAACATAAAAAAACAGCAAAATAAAAATTTGACAGTTAATAATAAACATTGCTTGACATGCTTCATGCAAACACAAAATAGACTGTTAGGTAGATGTCATTCTAATACAGTTTTTGCCCATTGCTTACACAGCAAAGCCTCAATACCTAAACTTTTTGTACCTTACACACTGTGTAACCATGGCTTAACCCTTATAAGGTGTTCGGGTCTGTGGGACCCGATTTCAGTTTTTAGCTTAATAAAAATGATACAAATAATTATTTTTTAAAACTAAGATTCATTGGCCTTGGCTCATTTTCTATGAGGAACATAAATCAGAAAACATTTTCAATGAACCCCCCCTGCATACCCCCCCTTCACAATTATATTACACACAGGATGTTCGGGTCCACTGGACCCGGAACTAGTTAAAGTGTGGAAATCAGGTCCTGTGTGTGTGTGTGTGTGTGTGTGTGTCAGAGGGTTTTGATGGTGATGCAGAGTAAATAGTTTCAAAGAAATGAGGATGAGGAACATTTCTGAAAATTCAGAGTCAGACACTGAGTTTGAAGAGGAGGATAAGCATCAGCCAGCTCCGAAACGTAAAAGAGCCTCAGGACCAGCCCTTCAGCAGCCAGGACAAGACTGTGAGCAGCCAGCCCCAGGACCATTCCGTGAGCAGCAGGACCAGCCCGTGAGCAGCCAGGACCAGCCCGCAAGCAGCCAGGACCATCCTGTGAGCAGCCAGGACCAGCCCGCCAGCAGCCAGCCCCAGGACCGGCCAATAAGCAGCAAGCCACAGGACCAGCTCATCAGTCAGCTTCAAAACGCAAGCAGGCCTCCGGACCAGCCCGCCAGCAGCCATCCCCAGGACCAGCCGATGAGCAGCATGCCGCAGGACCAGCCGTTGAGCAGCCAGCCATAGAACCAGCCATTGAGCAGCCAGACATTGGACTAGACTGTCAGCAGATTGCCGATGACAACATATGGATGTCAAAAAATGGTAGAATTGAATGGTCTTCCTGCTCAAGAAATGAACCCCCCTGCATGGCTACCAATGTGATTCGGATGCTACCAGGACCTACATGCTTGATGTCTTGTGCATGTCACTCATGCACAAGACATCAATTCTTCTTTTTACCTTTTCATGCCATCCCATGCCATGCCAAAAAATACATATGCAATACACACAGTGAGACTCTGCCCCTCATGTGTGGTATAGTCTGGTATAAAACTGCCGTGTTCAATGGCTTCAATGTGTTGTTCAGACAGATGTTATTGAGTATGTTCAATTTCTAATGAAATTCAAATAAATAAAACTTACTTCATTTGTACAATTGTTGATTATTTTCCAGTTATGACTGTTTTATGATGCATTTCCTTATTTTGTTATATTTTAATACAAAAATAAACAAAAACGAGTGGCACTTCTATTCATAATTGTGATTTAACAAAGGTAAAGGCAACACATTTAACATGTGTTGTTTACATTACTTACAATTGGGATTAAGTAACCATCTAGTGAGTATTTAAAAAAAAAAGTTTGATTAGGTTGAATTAAAAGGCCTAAAATGCAATGGGTCCACTAGACCCAGCAACACCTCCTGTGTAACAAAAAAACGAACACCCTATGAGGGTTAAACACATTTTCTGCTTTGCACATTGTTTGCAATTCTGCAACAGACTTATTGCGAAATCTCCTGTTATCATTGGGAAAACACTTCCGTTAAAAATGCAAGCACATCTGGGAATTGGTAATACATACTCACGCACATACCTGAAAACACTTACAAAGAAAACTGAACACTAATCAGTCTAAGGCTTAGCACTACAAATAGATGTTCAAGTGTGTACTTTTACATTGAGTACCGTGTACAGTTCTCTATTTGCCCCTTTGCTCCCCATTTCTAAAACCATATCGAATAATTATTTTCTGTGTGCCAATGAAAAGAATATGACCACCAACCACATAACTGCATGCCTCTTTTACAAGCAATGTAAGAGGCATGCAGAGACATTGAGGTGGGGCCAGTTAAAGGGGGGATATGGCACACAAGGTGATATTTTCCCCATTGACTAGCCCGAGAAGGACATCGTCTGATGTTGACGAGGACTTGTGACCAGATCTGAACAGAAAGCAGGATCCATAATCCCCTGCCACACACACACACACACACACACACACACACACACACACACATACACACACACTTACACAAGAAAAAGATATATGTTTTTTTCCAATAACAATTTCTCCAGTAATTGTTTTTTCTTTTTACTTTTGTTTTGTTCCTACATTTTTATTTGTTTTGTTTTCTTTATTTCTGTAAGAATGTTTGTTTTTTTGTAAAAACTTTTATTGCTTAAAATGTCAGCTGATTACTGCAGAAAGACTCTGCACAGAAGACTGAATCTGAGAAAATGACTATAAAAATAGAAACACAAAGACTGCAGTGTTTTAAAGCACATCAGTGTGTTGCTGTTGATTTGAAAGAGTAATTCAAACCGGTTTTCTTACAATAATTTATTTTTAGAAAGTATTGTTGAGTTTTAATTGCCGTGTTTCATTTTGGCATAGATGTGATTTGTTTATCTCCAAGTGATATGTCTTATTTGGCTGTGTGTAGAGTTTTGACATAATGAGCCAAATTCTGCAAAAAGTGTGTGAGCAATAGGCTAAAACTAACAACAAAACACGAAAGGCCCATGCTTCATGATAACAATGTAGTCATACTTGCCATTGCAACAGTTAGGCTTTATTTATATTAAACTGCATGGGGTGTACTTTAGAATGTTCATATGAGATATCTTACCAGTGAGTTGACAGAGAAGCAGCCAAGTGAAGGAGGTGCAGAGCTGATGGTTCATCATGGTGGAATCCTCTTTGAATGCCCAGCTGATGGTGACTCTCTGGAAAGTCTTCCTTTTTTATCAAGTGACTCCCTAAATTAGCCAACACCATCAATAGGTCAAAGAGGTCAGGAAGTGAAAACGTTTTCTTCTTCTTGCAAAACACATTTTTTTGGAAAAGGGAAATGTTTGTCTCCATCTCCTACTCCATCCCCTACTTTTGAGTATGTAAATGAGTGTGTGCATAGTGTGTGTTTGGTTTTTTGTATATGTGTTCTTCTGTGTGTGTGATTGCTTGTGTGTGTGTGTGTGGGGTATGTATGGTGTGTGTGTGTGTGTGTGTGTGTGGGGGGGTAATGGGGGGTGTGTGTGTGTTTATGTGTGTGTGCGTGTGCCTGCATATGTGTGTTTTTATTTGTGTTTGTATTCCTGTGTGTGTGCATGTGCGTGAGTGCATGCATGTGTGTGTTTATGTGTGTGTGTGTGTGTACGTGTGTGTGCATGCATGTGCGTGTGTGTGTGTGTGTAGCTGATATGGCCCCCCATGAACGGATTTCCATGAAACTTGATAGTGATCCTACACTTAAAATTCTGTGCAGTTTTGAACCTGTCAGCCAAAGATACCTGCAATTACAACGCCTTGTTTTTGCCTTTTCATTTTTAACTAGGTGGCGTTATACCTCAAATGAGTGGATATGGGATGGGCTAGCATAGTCCCTTGAGACCAACATACAAAAAAAAGTTGGTCATCCTAGGCCAGGGGTGGGCAAACTGCGGCCCGCCAAGCACTTTCATCCGGCCCGCCGAGCATTTCAATTAGTTATCAGGCTGCTCGGTATTTTTTTCCTGCGATAGAGACGACGTTGGTTAGCTCTACTGCAAACTGCTTTTCACTCTCCTTAGATAACGTTTACAATGTCAATGTCAAAACATCATGTTAAATAGAGATAACATCATGTTAAACTAAGTTAACTCTTAGTTATCTCCTTTGCAGCAGATCTAACGTGAATATTATGCAATCCATTTAATTGGGAACGCGTCTGCACTCACGAGAGGGAGAGAGAGCCGCAGGTTCCAGCTGGCTTGTAATTGTTGATAAAAATGAAAGTGGCTTGTTTGATTGTTGATTTCTGTCGCCAACGTTCTCTTTCGTTCCATAGCTCTGTCAACATTGAACAATGAAAATAAGGGAGATTTCCCGGGTTTCTCACGCAAAATACGGAAAATGTTAACCTTCGTCCCCATTAACGTTGGAAGGGTTGGAGCAACAAAGTAGCCTACTTTATTCACGCCTATAACAGCCTGCCCTTCCCTTGCATGGGCTCTCTTCCTCTTTCCCCTCACAGTGACTACTGCAGTGGTGAGTGTGTCTCTACCCTCTTGCCTCGTTGTTGTCCCCAGTCTGTTTAATGGTTGGCGTACTAAACTGCGCTGATTACATTGCTGACTGGGTTGTGTTGTGAGCCTGGTTGGCTAACATGTAGTAGCGTGGTGTTGCTGTGTCGCTTGTGACAACTTCACTGTGTCGAATCTGTCGATATCATGTTTTCCGCTGGTAGCTGGATTAAAGTCCTCTCAGATCGCTTTATGCTGTTGTGCCTGTGTGGTTTTTGTGACTTGGCAATGGAGCCTGTTTACACCCCTGCCACACCCCCCTGGACCCGACGCTGTATAAACTCTGCTGCTCGCTTGGAATTACTCGTCGTCCACGCTATGCTCATCGCTTCAGAAAAGGACCGACTCTCATCTATGGACACGATGCCCAAATCCCAACTGTATACACGCCTGACCGTCGACGACCCCAGCCAAGGAACAGGGGAATTAGCTTTGACAACCTCCGTCGCCCTCCTAGGCTGCCTCCTCCTGCCTTGTCGTCACGCCAGAACATTGGCCACCTAAATGTGCGCTCAATCACAAACAAAACGGCCTTAATAAACGATCTGATAATTGACAAAAAATGTGACCTGTTTTGTCTCTCAGAGACCTGGCAACAACCTGGTGACTGCATTAATTTAAACCTGCTGACCCCCTCTGGCTACTGCTACATATCCAAACCCAGATCTGTAGGGCGAGGGGGCGGGTTGGCTGTAGTGTACTGCTCAGATCTGACTATTAAAGAACTTAGGCCATTTGAAGTGACATCCTTTGAATATATTGCTGTGAAGGTTGTCTCTACCCTACCACTTTTACTATTGCTAATCTACTGCCCCCCAAAACCATCTGCAAACTTTCTGTCTGAATTGAATGAACTTCTCACTGTTATTTCATCCCTTTGTTCTGCTATGATTATGTTACGGGATTTTAACATTCATGTGGATACTAATTGTTTTTACACCTCAGAGTTTAACTCTGTATTGGACTGTTTTAGTTTGACACAGCATGTTGACCGTCTTGAACGGCTATACAAGAAAACTGGCCTTACAATTCACTCCATGCTCTACACTAGGGTTTCTCAACCCTCTATAATATTGCTATTAGTGTTTTTTTTTACCCAACCAGTCTCCTATTGCTTCTAACAGTGGGCTAAATCTGCTTAATAATAAAATAGGCTCATAGGGACATTTTCTTATAATTCCAGAAGAAACCAAAACAGCACAGAAATGGGCTTGTTTTTTTATTTAAGCAATATAGCATGAGTGTGAGTGGCCTATAGCCTACCCATTTTTTTTTTTTTTTTTGTGTGTGTGTGTGTGGTGGGGGCGCCTGAAGATCAAAGTAAGGTCAGGGGGGCGTTTGCTCAAAAAAGTTTGAGAACCACTGCTCTACACCGAACATATTCAGACATATAGGGATGCACTTATTGCTGCCCGCTCAAACTACTACTCATCACTCATAACCTCCTCCGTGTCCAGGCCAAAAACCCTATTCAGGACTGTGGACAAACTCTTAAAACCCCCTGTCACTGCCTGTCCTAAGTCCCCTGAGCAGTGCCAGGCCTTGTTACACTTCTTTGACGATAAAATTAGCCAAATCTACCACTCCTTCAACCCCAATGCTATCTCTCTCTCTTCTCCTCCTTCTCTGGGCCCTCAGCTCTCTTATTTCACCGCTACTCGCCTTATTCACCCGGCTGCCATAACGAGGCTTGACACTTGCCATTACACCTCAGTCCAGCAGATGGTGGTGGTAATGCACTCCGTTTGCAAACTGCCAAAAAAAGCTCACTGATTAAAGAAGAAGGGTTCACTGGCCTGTTCTTCTTCTTCAGTGAATTGTTTTTTAGCAGTTTGCAAACGGAGTGCATTACCACCACCATCTGCTGGACTGAAGTGTAATGGCAAGTGTACCCCTCAGACTCGTAATGGCCGCCGGGTGAATAAGGCGAACTGACTCCCTCACCATCACTGACATCATTACTAAGTCCAACTCCTCATCGTGTCAGCTTGACCCTGCCCCCACCCCTCTACTTAAAGCCTGCTCCACATCCCTGTCTGAACCCATTACATTGATTGTTAACACCTGCCTCAACTCTGGTGTGGTGCCTGCTGCCCTAAAGACTGCTGCAGTTACACCCATTCTAAAAAACCTGACTCCATTTCACATCACTAATAAACTACCGCCCTATCTCCAACCTCCCCTTCCTGGCCAAGGTACTGGAAAGAGTGGTGGCCTCAGAACTACACACCTTTCTTAACCACCACGACCTGTATGAGCCCTTTCAATCTGGCTTCCGCTCATGTCACAGTACAGAGACTGCCCTTCTATGCATAGATAACGACCTCCTCCTGTCTGCTGACTCTGGTTCACTTAACATTCTCATTCTCCTTGACCTTAGTGCTGCTTTCGATACCATCAACCACAATGTTCTAATCTCCCGTCTGTCTGCTATTGGTGTTTCTGGCACAGCCCTCAATTGGTTTCAGTCATACCTCACCAACAGAAAGCAGTTTGTAACACTTGGTCCACATCAGTCCCCCAAGTCCCCTGTCACTCGTGGTGTCCCCCAGGGTTCTGTACTTGGGCCCCTCCTCTTTCTCATATACATCCTCCCTCTTGGCCACCACGCTCCCTCACTGAATGCCTCTCTGACTTAAAATTATGGATGCAAAACAATTTTCTCAAGCTCAACACAGACAAAACCGAAATTCTGCTGATTGGCCCTAAAAGCATCCTCACCAAATCTCCCCATCTCACTCTAAACATTGCTGGCTCATCTGTCCACTCCACCCCTGTCGTTAAAAACCTTGGCATTCAGCTTGACTCCATCCTTAGCTTTGATCCTCATATCAAATCACTCACTAAGATTGCTTTTTTTCACCTCCGTAACATTGCACGCCTCCGACCCTTCCTCTCTGCTAGTGATGCACAGACTTTGGTTCACTTCAGGTAGGGGTGGCCACAGTCTAATGGAACGTTTGTAAAACTTAACCACGATACTTTGAAGGCCTACTAAATGGCCTTATCGGATTACCAAGTAAGCAGGTCACTCAATTTGTTCATGGTTCGATACCCACGTGGAGTTAATTTATGCTATTTAGTTGTTTGTTTATTGGGTGGCATATTCATGGTCCAGTGCATGCAGTACTACATACAATTTTGACTTTTAAACATGTCATGCATATTTGTGTGCGTCTCTAGTGTATCAGAAAGGGACAAATCTGCAAGCGGCCACATCTGTCAAAGACTCGTCATCAATCATGAAACGTCATTAACGCAGCCAGTTAACATGGGAGCCAGTTGCCATGTAACACCGGCAATCCGTATCGGGGAATGATGTCTTTCACAAGGACTTTGGCAGTGTGTAGTGCAGTTCCAGATCGTGCAGGGAATGCCTCAATCCACCTGGAGAACTTGCACAGGACAACCAGAACATCTCGGTAGCCTTTGCATTTGGGAAGAGTGATGTAATCTATCTGGAGAACTCTGAATGGTCCTGGTGGAGCTGGTGTCTTCAGCATTGGTAACTTAACCTTCTTGTCGTGATTGTTTTGCCGACAGGTGACACACCGCTTGACGATGTCTTTGGCCGTTGCTGTGAACTTCGATGACCACCAGACCTGTATGAATCTGTTCCTTATCTTCTCCACTCCCACGTGTCCAAGCGAATGAATTTGCGCCGCCAGATATGGCAGAAGACTTTCTGGAGCCACTGTTTGTGTTCCAAACCTCCACAAGTTGTCATCATGGAGCTTCGCCGCATTTTCAATCCAAGTCCACTTTTCTTCTCGGCTTGAGCTGTTCTGCATGTCTATGATGTTGGCCAAACTTTCCCATTTTCCCCCTTCAGATGTTTCCTTGACCTTCTTTGTCACTCTCATCATGCATTTCTCATCAAAAACGTGTTTCCATTTCCGTGTTATTCTCGTTAGTCGTTTCGTTATCCCCTCCCTCTCTATTTCTTGCGGCTGTTCTTGACGCCGCATCCGCCATTGCATTGCTCGCTGGTTGGTAAAGCACAGACACGCCGTCGGCGGTGGCTACTGTGCGCACAGGGCATATGAGTGCCTCGTCAGCTGACTCATCCCAGGCATCCCAGTCCTTCATCGCTGGCCTGGTTTTTATTGTCTTTGGTCTTACCGGAGCAGTCGCTCCTTGGACAGCATTGGATGTAGATGCCCCATCATTCACTGGTGCAGGTGGGGGTGAGGGGGTGGGGGTGGGTGAGGTAAAGAGTTGACAGGTGGGGGTGGTGGTGCTGGTGGTGGGGTATACTCTAAAAACAGATTGGTTAAAAAAACAACTAATATCGTTGGTTAAGCATATATTAGTTAATTTAACAAACATATTGGTAATTATTAAACCAATACATTAGTTATTCATTAACCAACATCATTAGTTAAGCAAATATTGGTTAATTTAACTAAGACACATTGGTTAATGGATAACCTATCTCATTTGTTCATGGATTTTTTTTCTCAACAACCAATTTAATTGGTCAGCACTCACTTTAAGAAAATGAAATAACAAATATTATTGTTTAACCAGCTATCTGTTAATTTAACCAAGAGTTATCGGTTTACATTGAATGTACCATATCCAGGGTTTCCGTGGGGTCTTTGAAGTCTAACATTTAAAATATAAAATAGGCCTAGCCTGTATTTGTGAAGCTTCAGGAGTTTTGCCTACACTTTGCCTTTGTTAGGCTATATTGAAATTATGACAGAATTTTTCTTGATTAGGTAAGGCCCCTCTGTGAAAGTAGGCTAGGCCTATAGGTCCCAGTGTGTACATGGCTGCCATTTCTGCATAGCATGTTAAAGTTTAATGTTTTTTTTTTTTTTTATTTCCCCTTGGGGATCAATAAAAGTATCTATCTATCTATCTATCTAAGTGGAGGATTTGACTGTTGATTCACATAGACTTATACATAGTTTTCTTAAAAGGCTCAATGCCTTCAGCCCCTTGCATTCCCCAGGGGACCCTGCAGTTTGGACTGTGTGGAGTGCTCCCATCGAGGCCCTTGACTGAAGCGGAGTGGTTCACAAACCAAATAGCCTATATTAAATAGCCTATATTTATTTAGGTCTTAAATTGGCAGATGCACCAGTCGCGGTGCATTTTGTGTGGACCACTTGCTTGAATTGTGTCTTCTATTTGAGGGAAGTGAACTTTTTTCATGTGAAGTTGCAGCCTGTATAGGGCTAGTCCTAAAAGTGTAGGCTATACCCTACCCAGCTGGAATACCTTGATGTCAATTTGATGTCAAGAATTAGTCAAGGCTTTGACCAACATGTTGAGCATAATTTCATACTATTTTAGCTTTACAAGCTGGCTTGCTTGTGATTGTAAAGAGGTTCAACAGGGACATGTAGTCACTAAAGAACTTGGGTCAATATGATTAATGTTAAATCAGTCAAATTGATCTGAAATTGACGTCACACCATATGAGAACCATAATAATCATAATAGTAGTAATAATAGCCCACTAGGCTAATGTTCCTATTGTTTGGCCACTTCTATCAATCAGTTTAGTAGCAATTTCAATGTAACAGTCTGAAATGGCAACAGTTAATCAAAGATTGTTAAGGCGGAGCAAGATATTTCATCAGGAGCCACTTCCGGGAACCCGGATCGGACGAGGGGGGGGGGTCAAAATCCCCCTTTATGCAGAGCAGAGGCAGCGACTGCTCCATTGAAGTCTATGGGCATAGCTCAGAATTTTACCACATATGCTAAGGTCTTGGTTCTATAGAGTTAGGAATGTGAATTTGGGCACGTTTTCATGATCCTCAAACCCTTCTGAACATTTCAGGTACATTTTAGCATTTTGAGCATTCCAGTCTGGAGAAAATCGACTTTATATCAGGTGTGCGCCGGTTATTTATGCAGCTGCTGTTGGCGGTTGCAACTTATGCTCATCAATACGTCATCGACCGCCTCTTTATGCAGACAGGATTCGATCCCCCATTTAGCCCATAGACATGAACTATGGCCGCATATCTTGCTCCGCCTTAACAATCTTTGAGTTAATTATTTTCACATAGGCTACGATTGTTTTTAACACTCTTGATAAGCGCACGCGCACACACAGCAATTCCCATCCCCCACCCCTGACTGACATTTCAACTCCAGCCACCAGTGACTTCAACTGTCACTTTTCTGTCATGCAGCTGACTACATGTGTAAGCTGTTCAAACTCTGCCTGTCCTTATCATTCAAGGTAAGAATTAAAAGTACTTTGTATGTCAATTGAAACGGAATTTATTAGAAATATAGCTTTTATTGTTTCATAATGGAATGTTAACCAAATATGTTAGAATTAGCTAGCGAGCTATCATCGCTAACGTTAGCGATGTTAGCTGTGAATGTTAGCTTTTCCAGTAACTAACTTCACCATTATGTGGAATATCTGTGTTGAATGATGTGTTAATATCATATCTAGCAATAATTCTGTCTGAGATGTCGTTATGAATAGAGTTTTAGTTTGAATGAAATATCTGGCACAAGTAGGTTAGCTCTAGCTAACTTAGCTAGCAGCTACATTTAAAGTGTCTTTACATGTCTATTACCATGAGACACAGATGAAAGTTGTTAACCGTTACCTTGCTAACAGGGTGTGTGT